>NC_046168.1:44156241-44456241 GCF_011064425.1 Rattus rattus | reverse complement strand
TACCAAAATGTCAACTTCTATTAAAATAACTGCCACGGTGACCTCAATAGTGGTTTTACTTCCTCTTTGGAGGCGCCTGCAGTATCTACCTTACGGCATTCTAAAGGAAGAATATACACAGTGCACTAATTCTTAGTTCAAACACATAATCCTCACATCAAGTAGGGAAGATGCCTGGCCTTTTGCTGTCATATATCACTGGAAGGAAAAAAAGAACAGCTTAACTTGGAATAAAATCTCACATGGCACATGGGCAAATTCTTCTGTGAAGTTTGAGATCTGAGTTTTGTGTGGTTGGATGTCAAGTGCTACCTCCCTACCTGTGTTCCTCCAGTGTCTGCCTGAGTACTGCATTCCTCAGATACCTTCCCAGCTGAACTGTTCCCAGGCTTCTCAGGAGCCTGAACTATTCTGAGGGTCTCCATTGTTCTGTGGTAACATCCTGTTTACACTGTCAAGCTTGGAAGTAACATATATTTTTATCTTATTTTCTTTAATTTTACTAAAGCTATAATGTGCCCTAATTTTATTAACCTTCCAATTAAGTAAATTCAGCAAATGTAAAATTTATTTAAAGTTTCCAGGAAATGCTAAAGCACTTTTTATTAAAAAGTTCTCAATTTTTACAGCACAGTAACTTTAATTATAATTAGCTATATCTCATTGTGTAAATTTTTCTTTTTTCTTTTTTTCTTCTTTAATTCTTTTTTACAGTCCAGTCTTTATCCCCTCCCAGTCCACCCTCTGACTGTTCCATATCCCATACCTTCTCCACAACCTCCGCTGTCTCCAAGAGGATGTCCCCACTTCCCCAACCCCCACCAGACCTCCTCACTCCCTGGGGCCTCAAGTCTCTTGAATGTTAGGTGCATCTTCTCTCACTGAATCAAGACCTGGCAGTGCTCTGTTGTATGGGAAGGGAAGAGGGGAGCATAATCAGGTATTGGGGGGCAGGTAAGGACTATTTCATTATTTATAAATATGTGACTTCAAGCCTACCATACAGGAAAGGAATTTATCATCCATTTCTAAAGATTATTATCTTATATGAAATCATATTACCATTAACTACATGAAGGGAATTCCATTGATTACATAGACATATTTAGAGAGATGTGGGCAAAGCTTTACTATGTTTGAAGACATGTAATAGTGACTTGTGGACCCCACTGGAGACAGTTACAAAGTCAGATTACTAATATACCTCTTTTAAGTTTCTAGATACTCATGGGAAGTACATGTGAAACAGGACAAAACTTCTTATATCAACATCTTATAATGTTCATCTTAGAAAAGAAAAAAAAACTAGTTTTGCATTCCTATAGGTGTCCAGGAGAAATGAGGCTTACACACGTTCTTAGGAAGGGGAGTCATTTCTCCAAGCATTTGATAAAAAGAGAAAGGCCTTAGGGAGTCTATCCTATTACAACTGCCCATCAATAGCAGTCACCAAAACATGGACTAAACCATGTGTCCTTCTCATGAGGTCAGAAAGAACCTTGGAGACAATCATGGAGAGCTTCACATATAGTCACGAAATGATGCCTCTAATCACAAGTCACTCTAGTTTGCCAGGCTCTTGTATGTCAGCACAAGCAATCAAAGTAATTTCCCATACTACACTATCACTCGAGCATAAGAATTTAGAGCAATAAAGCTTGGTTATTTTCTCAACTGTGGTTGAGAAAATTTGTAGATTCCAAATACTAAATCATGGAGGGAAAGACCAGGTACAACTATCCTTTCAAATCAGGCATATTCAGTTTTAACTTAGTAAGCACTAAGCTCTGCTTAAAGTAGGTACATAAAACATATAAATATGTATAAATCTAGATGCAGGTAACTGAAATGTTCCATTTCATAATGTTGCTAAAGATAAAATAATACAGTGAACCATCCTGGAGGATATTATTCTTTCAAAAAGTTCAAATATATCTTCTTATTAGGTTAAGATGGGAATCAGCTTGTTGTCTAATGAAGTCTCTGATGACTTACAGGTCTTGTTGACCAGTAACAATGTAGGTCACATCATTCAATTTGGGATTTTGTTTTAGCTCTTCCTGGATAGTTCAAATAATTCTTACCTGCTTGTCAGTTTTCTTTATTTTTGTTGTTGTTGTTGTTTTAAATTTCATATGAAACAAATATCTGTGAAGAGTAAAATTTGTCCACTTTATAGAGGTCTTTAGTAATTTATCATCACTATTTTGTAAATCAGAAAAGAGACTTTTCTTTCTGAGTAAAAGCATATATAATTACATTCAGATTAGCCAAATAGCTGTAATAGAATTGATTCAGTATATTTCATCAATTTGTATTTAATTGCTCTCTGAATCTATACATAAAGTATTTCTGACCTATGAGAAGCAATTCATGCTCATTGACGAAGGTTTTTTTTATAATAATCATTAAGAGCAAAAGGTAAAGAGTATGTACCAAATTACACTATTTTAGGTTGCATTTTATAAAGAGTTGTATGAAGCTGCTTAAAGGAACATCTCCTTTCACAAAATCTAATTAATTACTCATTTTTTTTCACACAACTATGGCAAGGTCATGTGCTGTTTGCTGTTGATGGAAACATGTTATGTAACGCATTGTGACTTTATCTTCTAATAACGAGTTTTAAAAGCTCAGTTGTGAGCTATTCCCTAACAAGAATATTGTGTATATAAATGTCCTCTGCTTCTTTGCTAGTTTGAAAGGCCTGATAGAACCACGGTATTCCTACCTGTGATCTCTTCTGAGACAGCACTCCTCCTCGAGAAAGCTTTATCTCCAGAATGAGAATATAACCACACAAAATTATTTTTAAACTTGCTGGTGATGAATTTATTGCTATAAATCATCATTTTGCTATTCTACATCCTTCCTGGGGAATGCAGCCAGAGGCAATTAACTCTACCTCTTGAAACATGCTAGCATAAAGCCTAAAAGACTCTGAATGTAGTAATTTTTTTTTCAGTTTTATTTCTTCCAATCACCTATAATGACTAGTTGCTTCACTGTTCTCAAAAAAGTGATAAATATCCAAAAACATCTCCTGGTTCTTTCCAGAAATGTGAGATGGCCAAATTTGTGTAACATGATTTTCACTTACATATTAGGAGCTAATTTTGTCAAAATAAAAAATAGCATTTTTGTATAAAAGTTGGCATCAGTGCCTTCTTTATTTATTATTTCACCTTTAGTATTGTATTTAATATTTGAGGTTATAATATAATTACATTATTTCCACCTTTCCCTGACCCCCACCCCCACGTGCTCCCCCGTGCTCTCTTTCAGATTCATAGACTGTTCTCTAACCGTGATTCCTTTTTCATGTCGACATCCCTGCTGCATGCTGCCTGATTTAATTAAAACCTCGTGTTGGTGAAAATGCTGAGGAGCAGAATGCTGTGAAAATCTTGGTTGGGTTATATGGTCTTTGACTTGCAAGGCTTAGATGAAGTCGTTAGTAACTAATAAAAGTCACAATCTAAGCATCTTCATTCTTCATTAGCAGTGTGCACTAACACTGCCTAATCTGAATTTTTCTCTAAATGAATGTAAAATAGAAATGTTCAAATAAGGAAAGCATACAGTCTTTCACAGTCTCTTCCCCCTCATCCCCAGTCCAAAAGACATTGACTTTATCAGTTAAAGGAGGACCAGGGCTCCGTTACCACAATAACAGGGTGGATCACAACAGTCTATAATTCTATTTTCAGGAAATCCATCTTCTTCTGGATTCCAACAGCATCAGGCATGCAAACTGTGTACAGATACACATAGAAGCGAAACATCCACGCACAAAAATTACAAGTAGAATAAATAGAACACACGTCACTTGACTGTGAACGTGGTAAAACTATGTAAAAATATTTTTTTCTTAATCTGAATATATTTGTAGCACAGATAGTGCACGTGGTACATTTAGCTTTACATCACATCATATTATTCATTTGGAGATGGGTTTCTTTGAGAGCTCTGAGACCCAGAAGGACATTAAAATATGGGAGGAGAGCTTGAAAGGGCACAGGCCAGGTTCTCTAGGTTTGAAATTCTGTCACGGAGAAGATTTCTGTATGTTAAAAGCAGACTTGAAGAAAAAGACAGTTTGAATAAAGACAATCACATTTATAATATTGGCAAGGAAATATAAAAATGTTTTCAAGAAAATCGTAAACCTACTTCCTTTTGTTTTTAAAAGCACGGTTTTATTTCCCTTATGGCAAACTTGGGAAAGGAGAGAGTTCGCTGATGCTCGCTCCCGTCATAGCGTGTCATAGCCTGACACAAGGGTTCCGATCTCACCGCTCATTTCCATGCAGTCCTGCAAACAGGCTTCATCTGAAATGGATTCTCAGAAATCTTCTCAAAATTGGAAGGAAAGTCCACCCTTTCTTAAGATTGCCTTTTGCTTCAGCAAATCATGCATTTATTTCTAGATTCTAACCCGCAGACTGCATTTCAGGAATAAGTATTGGCGTAAGAGTTAATGTCAAGGAAGTATTCTGTGGCTTGATTAAATATCAATATCTCGAAAATGTGAAAGGTTAAGGCCTCAGTATTTACCAAGGTAAAGGAGCCAAAGAAATGAAAAGCAAAATTTGTACATATGAAGTTGAGAGCTCAGGAAAACGACATTAGCACCTATGATAGGAAAAACACTGAAGTGTTCAGTCATGAGTAACCCATATGTACATGTTAAATAGCTCTAAATAATTTACATGCCAAGAAGGTATCTATTTATCTTTCTATCTATCTATCTATCTATCTATCTATCTATCTATCTATCTATCTATCTATTATTTTTGAGCAATATGTACCTGCTCCTGCCTCAAGCTTACAAAGCTGCAAGGCTTCGGTCTCAACACCCAATCAAGCTTCAGCAAGGCTGTTGGTGTTCACAGACAAATTGTGGTGAAACTATTTTTTTTTTTTTGGTTCTTTTTTTCGAAGCTGGGGACCGAACCCAGGGCCTTGTGCTTCCTAGGCAAGCGTTCTACCACTGAGCTAAATCCCCAACCCTGTGGTGAAACTATTATGTCACCAAAATGTAGTGATCAGAGTGAGGAGTCCGAGGTGAAAATCCTGAATATTGTCTCACCTCGCATGAAATCACTAGTCTCAACATATGCTTGCTGCTGACTTATTTACAAATACTGGGGTGTTTGTTGTGCTCATTCACTCTTCTGAACATGTATATTAGATGCTATCACATGTAGAAACCCATCTACCTTTCTAATTTGTTTTATGTTTGTTTTGGGAGGGGAGTTGCTGTTTTGATTTGGGTTATATTTTTAAGCATGTAGTTTCTGACAATAAATAATTTAACATTTTAAGAAAAGAAATCATTGATTCAGAGGTATTGAGTGTTTGAAAGGAAATCATGCTCTTACTCTGCTCTGCTCTCCTGCCCTTTGTCCCTGTACCCTCTCTCCCTATCCCCCCCCCTTCCCTCCACGTGCTCATGACTGGCCTCTATTTCTCTACTCTTCTACTCTTCTTCTCTCATTAAACCTCTCCACGTGGAAATTAAAAAACAAGGAAATCATTTAATTTTTCTATCTAAAACATATTTGCCAGGTCAAAGCAGAACTTTGGAAATATAATAAGTATGGTAAATTGTTGATTTAGTGGCAGAAAAAGAATAATCAGGGGATTATTTGCACCAGAAGAGTATTCATGCAGCTTATCTACATTGTATTGAAAAGCATTTTATGAATATGAATCCACAGGAAAAACCTAAAATTGCTTCCTTGTTTACAAATGCCTTTGTCTAAACATGATTGAAGACAGTTTCCAGGGCAGGGGCCTACTTTACACATTTTATGTACTCTTAAAACTCTCATTCTAAATTTCAAAGTTGAAATAAGCAGATTTTTCAACTTTATATGTGTTATTGAACTTTTAAACAAAGATTATAAATCTTACATATTCCTTATTCTATATGTACTCAAAGGAGATTTAAGTAGCTATTGTTACCCAGGCACAACATAAATAACTGTACAGATAGCTTTTAAAGTTTGAAATCTTTCAGCATTCACCCTTTTCCATAAACAGTTTCTACTACTCATTCCTGAGAATGTTATCTACAAAGCAGAATTTAAGAAATATAAAAAACTATAATCTTAAGATGCTGTGTCCAACATATATATTTAGCAAATAAATCTCTATGAAAAGATTTGGGGATTTGTGTGTATGCTTGTGTGTGTGTGTGCATAAAATTATTTTTGATTGCATCATTACTTTACTAAATACGCACTTTTGTAAAAGCTATTATTAAAGAAACAATGCTTTCTAAAACTTTTTATTTTTGATTTGATGTTTTTTTACATATATGAACTTTTAAAAATCTATTTATTTATTTATTCATGCATTCATTCATTCATTCATTCATTCTTCTTTTCATTCTTCTTTTGTACAATACATCCCGGCCTCAGCATCCTCTCCCTCGACTCCTGTCATTCTCCTTCCCATCGCTCCCAGATCCATTGTTTCTTTCGCTGTTTCTCTTCAGAAAAGGGCAGGCCTCCCAGGGATATCAACCAAACACTGCATAGGTATAACAAAATGCTGTAAAACTAGGCACAAGCCCTCATAAGGCTGGCGGAGGCAACACAGTAGGAGAAAAATGGGTCCCAAGAGCAGGTCAAAGAGTCAGCGAAACCTTCATTCCCACTATTAGGAGTTTCACGAAAGCACCAAGCTAACGACCATGACTTACATGCAGAAGACCTAGCGAAGACCTGTGTACGCTCTGTAATGACCACTGTAGTCTCTGTGAGACCCCACGAAATTGATTCTGTGGGCTGTGTTCTCCTGTCCCTTTTGTCCTTGACCCTTCTGTCTTCTACAATCCTCCCTACTCTGTTGTGTGGGGTTCCCAGAGTTCTCCCTAATGTTTGGCTGTGGGTTTTCTACATTTGTTTCCATCAGCTGCTGGAGAAAAACTCTCTGATAATGATAGTATTAGACAGAATATTAGTAGGAATAATTTCATTTACTTCTTGGTGGTTTAATTTTCAAAACATTATTATTTGCTTATTTATTTGGCCATAGCTGTGTTTGGTTCTGTCCAAGCTCTCTGGCGCTTCCAGCTTCATTTTCTAGCTACCCAGGTAGTATCAGGAATGGGCTTCCTCTCATGATGTAGGACTCAGGTTAGACTATTATTGGGTGGCCTCTCACACAAGTTCTGACCCAGCATTGCCCCAGCACATCTTGCTAGCAGAACAGGTTTTAGAACAAAGGCTTTGGGACTGGCTGGGTGTCCCATTCTCACCACTATAAGCCTTGCCTAGTTACAGAAGATGGACAGTTCAGGCTCTCAATGGCTAGTTTCTCAAACTTTTAATCACAGACACATAGATACCACCATGACCTTAAGTGGCAGTGAAGGCCACTCCCATCAATTTGGTTCATCAGCCTGGCTTCAGGCTCAGCATAGACCATAGACATAGAATGGCATTATGCGGTAATGTGGGCTTCAGACATCAACCCAGTCCTCAGCTGTGTCAGGACCACTGACCCCGCACATGGCATTCAGTGGCATCATGTACCATGGTGGGTCTCAAGGAAGTCCAAACCAGGAAGTGAACTATTTTTCATCTCCAGCCTCCTTCATTTCCCATAGTTAGGTCAATCTCTGGGCCAGGTGGCACGCTCAGGGGCTGACTTTGCATCTGTTCCAGGCTTCTGGACACTATCTGACCAACCCTACCTGGCAAAGACATGTTCTACCATCAACCTCAGCCCTCTGTAACATCTACCATTGCCATCATGGCTTCAGTTCTGCCTCTCTCACAACGTGTGCCCTGTTCTGCTATTCCGTCTTTCCTACATCTCCATCACAGTTTGTTCTTCATAGTGGTGCTTTGCCTTGTTACAAGCACAGGGCAGGTCACCCTGAGCATTTTTATGACATGACGTGAAATCAAATATACACATTATATTTCTATATAAAATCAATTGTCTTGCAAATTCTAGTTCTCGGCTTTCACCCAAGTGCCTTTACCTAATATTTACTTTTTAGAGCTAAAGTGTGCAAATTATAGAGCAGGCATTTTTTTCTTTCCACATGTTAAAACATACAGAGTGACTTAGAAGTAATTAGGTTCTATGTTTGTCATAGATGGACTTGCAGACTTGATGAAACTTAAAATCACAGAGTCATACTTCTGAATGTATTCTTAATGCACTGTTGGGGAAAAGCCACCTTCAAAGTGGTGACATTTTCTAAGCAGCCTTACAGATATGCAGACAGGAAAAAGCCTCTTTAGCTTCTTACGTTTCTTGTGCAAGTTGTTCCTGTGGCTAAAGCTGTCTTCCTCTGTTGGCATCATAGTATAGCATCTTTGGCTTTCTCTCTCTTCCTTCCTTCCTTCCTTTCTTTCTTTCTTTCTTTCTTTCTTTCTTTCTTTCTTTCTTTCTTCCTTTCTTTCTCTCTCTTTTTTCTTTCTTTCTTTTTTGCCTGCTTACTTGCTTGCTTGCTTATTTATTTTAAACAGCCAAGTGTTTTGTAATCTACTTACAACTGGCAGCATTAACTTGTTTAAAATACATATAAGACACATTTCCTTCTTAAAAGAACGATTAGGATTTTTTTAATGGCAGATAACAAATAAGGCTGCCTAGTGAAAGATGAGAGCAGAAAAAGAACATCCTCCTTTTCAAAGAGGACAATTACCTTCTGCTTTCAATTTTCACTTGATAGTCATACTGTTAATGATGCCTGCTTTGTTTCCCAAATTCGGACCTATGGGGTTAGTATTAATATAGCACAAAGACTGAGAAATTCTATTCTAAACTTCATCCATTAGGATGGCTAAACAAAACGATGTGCCAAAATATCTGAATTTCTAAAATTCTTTTTTATTGGATATTTTTGCATTTACATTTCAAATGTTATCTCATTTCCCCCCTACCCCTGCTTCTATGAGGACGCTCCCCCTTCCATCTACCCACTCCCACATCACCACTCTGGCATTCCCATACACTGGGGGAATTGAGCCTTCACAAGACCAAGACTTCTCTTCCTATCATCCTCTGATACATATGTGGCTAGTGCCACTGGTTCCTTCATGTATAATCTTTGGTTGCTGGTTTAGTCCTTTAAGACCTCTGCAGAGACTGGTCGGTAGATATTGTTCTTTCTATAGGGTAGCAAATCCGTTCAGCTCCTTCAGTTCTTTCTCTATCTCCTCCATTGGGATCCCAGTGCTCAATCCAATGGTTAGATACAAGCATCCTCATCTGTATTTGTCAGGCTCTGGCACAGCCTCTCAGGAGACATCCATATCAGGCTCCTGTCAGCAAGTACTTCTTGTCATCAATAATAGTGACTGGTTTTGGTGGCTGCATATGGGATGGATCCCCAGATGGGGCAGTCTCTAGATAACCTTTTCTTCAGTCTCTTCTCCACTCTAAATTCTTAGCAGTAGTGTGTATATAAGTATGTTCAGTGTAGCAAAATAGAGCCAATAATTTCTTATTAGAGGAGCTGATTTATTCATTCATTCATTTGTCCATCTTACATCATTGTTAAGGGTAAGGTTCACAACCAAAACAATGGTTCTTTGACTTTTTAATGAAGAACAAAACTCAACTATTTTCTAGAGATTTCCAGGCCCTTGACACTTGTTTGAGATTGCTTTGTGCACTCAGAAGTTAATAGAATCTCAATGTAGAAGACTATTGCTGGACTTCCCTATTGTATAAGCCAAACTAATAAACCCACTTTCAATATACATATATTGATTCTGTTCAAGAACAATATAGTAAGGACTCTCTGGAGAACTCTATAATAAGGTGTTTCGGGAAAGCCTACTCTCCTGGAGAAGTGTGAACCCATAGGAATCAATAAAACATTGAGATTCTTATTTTACTCACTGTCTGTATCAGCTCACCACTAACAACGCTAACCATGATTCTTAGGACCTACTCATAAGGAGCCACTTACTTCTTGTACAGCAGGTATTTGGATCTGTACACACACATCTATTGTGAAGGAACATAAGCCTTATTAACATTTCTGAAAAAAGTATCTAGACCAGAAACCGTGGAGTTACAGGAATATTCTAGAAACAATGTGAGGTTAGAATATACATTTTAAGCAAGACTTTGGTTATTTTTCCTTTCTTCTTCTTTTATTATGTTTTTATTGGATATTTTTTATTTACATTTCAAATGTTATTACCATTCCTGGTTTCCCATCCATAAGCCCCCTATCGCATCCCTCTCCCCTTCTTCTATAGGGTATTCCTCCTCCCCATCTACACCCCCTCCTGCCCCCCCCAACATTCCCCTACACTGTGGGGTCCAGCCTTGGCAGGACCAAGAGCTTCTCCTTCCATTGGTGCCCAACAAGGCCATCCTCTGCTACATATTCAGCTGGAGCCATAGGTATATTCATGTAGAGTCTTTGGGTAGTGGTTTAGTCCCTGGGAGTTCTGGTTGGTTGGAATTGTTGTTCTTATGGGGTTGCAAGCACCTTCAGCTCCTTCAATCCTTTTTCCAATTCCTACAATGGGTACCTGGATCTCAGTTCAATGGTTTGCTGCTAACAGTCACCTCTGTATTTGACATGCTCTGGCTGTGCCTCTCAGGAGACAGTTATATCAGGCTCCAGTTAGCATGCACTTCTTAGCTTCATCAATATTATCTAGTTTTGGTGGCTGTATATAAATATGGACTTTGGTTTTCATGCAGATCAATATCACAGAAGTAGACATCTTCTACATAAGCCCCATAGGATGGGAACTAGAAAAAAGTAGCTTCTTAAATCACAATATAAAGTTGTTGTTTCTGTCTAGCAAACAACTCTACTCTACTGGTTTAATATTTACATCATTGTAAACACTTAAAATAAGATTAACTAGAGTAAATTTCATTGAGTAATTGTTTCTTGCCTTCCTTCATATCCTCTTGTTATGAATATCAATATTGACCAGGGAGTAGATAATTAAAAACAAAATGAAGCAATTCATTGGTTGTTTTTTGTCTTCTGATTTTTTTATTATTTCTTTGAGCATATCCAATTTCTTCTTATTCTAGTTTTTATAGAATTTGTTTCTTGCTTGTCAGATATCATAGCATCAAGTAATCTAACAAGTGATAATCCACTGACTGGGAGGCAAAATCAAGCAGAGGGATACAAAGGGGGAAGGAAAGAAAAGGGGGTATAAAGGGATGGAGGAGAGAAAAAGAGTAAGCAGGGAAGGGAGAGGATATGAGAGAGAAAGAAGGAAGAGAATAACAATTAGTGGGGGAGGGGAACATGAATTCGAAGGAAAGCCTGAAGAGTTTAAAGGGAGAAGGAGAGCAGAGAAACATCCTATTCTAATTATGAACTCGAAAAACCCTCAACAGGTAAAAAATTGATAACATTTAACAACCACCATCAACAGTTCTGGATATAACCATACTACACTGATATCCAGAGTGCCAGATCTTAACAAAATATTAGATACTCCAACTAGGTTGAAAAACATCAAAATGAGGAATGAGATTAGAATGAATTACACAAATGTCTTTGTTAAGTAATACTGGAGTTATTTTAATCTCTAAATTGAACAGTGCTGAGAAGTCGGATTAGTTTGACTGTTTATTCTAAGCCTCAAAAATTATTTCATCCATCAAATGAACTTGTTTGTAATATTCAATGTATTTATTCATGGGTTTTTGGATGCAAAACCTAGGTAGGTCCATATAGAAACTATAGAGTTTCTATAATAAACTCTATCCTGTATCAACATTCTCTCCCCTTGTAGGTTGTCCTTAAAATCAGTATCTGTAACTTTGAAACTTCTTGGTCCTATATTAATCCCAGCAAGGTAAGGGCACCATATGCATTAAATCCAACATGTATCTTTACCTGACTGCTTTTATAATAATATTTTTGAAGTTAAAGAATTATCACTGTATATAATGATATTTTTAAAAGATGTATGAAATATACTTTATATCTATAATGTGATTGTACTATGGGCAGATGCTGTTTCTGTCCCCGGTAACATTTTGAATTCTATTGGCAGAATCCTGACCTGTTTTTACTTATCATGTCCCTGTGACTTAGAATCTATTATTATGAACAATACATTGATTAATGTGGTCAAGCATTTTTAATGATATTTACACTAATTAAATCCCCACTGTGTACCCAAATGTGTATCCAAATATATATTTCCAAGGAAATATATGTACGCATGTAATACAGTGTTTCATAGTATATAATTGTAACATAATTGCACACATTTATGAATTGTAATACTGAACTATATTTTTCTACACATTTATGAATATTAAAAACCATAATTGTTTATTTATATATGAATAAAATATATGAATTTGACACTATATCTTATATGAGAGCATATATTTTTCAAACTAGAATTTTTCCAAATCTAGAAATAATATGCAAGATAAAATTCATTTAAATTTAAAACATGGAAAAATAGTCTACTGTCTTTCCTAACCACCCAAGCCATAATTTTAACACTAAACCTAAATGAAACAATGCTTTTCACATATAATATGCTAACCTGGAAAACTCATCATTTGTTTTTTAGTCAAAAGAACTTGATATATATTAGCCATTGGAAGTTAAACTGCTAGTAAAAATTAAAATTCACCAGATTAAATATTTTTTAAATTACCTTTCCAATATAATCATGTTTTTCATGTATACCTCTTTCTCAAAGCCATAAATCATTATCTTCCTAAAAATTTCCCCAATGGTCTGTTCTTCAAGACTTGTAAGAGACAACACTGCCTTAGGCTGGGCTTCTATTGCTCTGCACCTGTAAGTTTCAAGCCAGTTAACTTTTAGCCCAGAAGAAATAAAATATTCGACTTAATAAATTTGCGAAAAATGCATGGAAACCCCAAGAAATTCCTACGATAGTTCTAAATCTTCTTGGAGCGTATTTCATAGTCCCTGAGCTGTGAGCATGTTTGAAGATAAAGCAGTCTGGTGGAGGCAAAATGAAACCTTTACTCACATCTGCCAGCTAATAGACGGATAAAACGCTCCAGCTGCCAGGGTAAGTATTAATCACTCGAAAAGGGGGAAATTGTATTAATCTCTTGTGCATGCTCTGTTTATATATGAGTACTATTTATGCATTGTATGCCATGTTTTTTGCTAAAATAACCCTGCCCTGGATAAGCCATGAGGAAGTTTTGTGACTGGAAATAATTCATACATTACGTAAGTTTAGTGTTAGCATACGTTACTGATAGAGAAATGCCAGTTGTATTGTTAAATGCAAAGAATCAGAAGAGTAACTGAAATATAAACTCTGGTTTTCCTTAAAGAAGACAGGAAATAAGAAGATTTCAAAGTTCTCAAATATAGCTATACAAAACATTTTCAACAAGGGCAATACCAACTTAGTTGTATTACACTGGACTACATTTTAACCGTATTATTAGGAATATAGTTTAAACAGTTTTAATTTCAGCCTCAAACAATGCTATTTTTTTCAAATCAGAGTTACCAAAACCTGAGAACTTGTAAATGTGCAGATGATTCTCTGTCCCCACAAGAGAGGATTTCTGTTCTATGATTGGCATCTCAGGTAGCCCCTGCGAGTCCTTCAGGAAGGCCATGTCCTGACTCAATGTTATGGAGGGCCAGGATGTTTTTAACTTTTTTTTATGTGTCTGAGATGTATGTACAACCAGCTCCCCAAAAGATCAGCAAGTTGCAGGGAAGCAATGAGATAAATGACTGTTGAATCTGGCTCTCAGCAGTTAGAATTCTTTTTTTTTTTTTTTTTTTTTTTATTAGAATTCTTTTACATTTTGAGAATTTAATCCTCCTCCCTCCTCCATAAGGTGTTCCCTCCCCAATTTCTCTGTTCACTGGGGATTCAGTCTTAGCTCCATTCTCTAGGATTTAAATTCTATACTAAAAACCTCTTTTTCCCTAATGGCATTGTTGTATATGGGGTCTCGAGCCTTCAAGCTCTTCAGTTCTTTTTGTTCCTTCAGCATGGGTCCATTCTCCAGTTCACACATTCTGGCTGTGTCTAAGCAGTTAGAACACCCTTTAAACTAAAACCTCTTTCTCCACTCAGAGAGAGAGAGAGAGAGAGAGAGAGAGAGAGAGAGAGAGAGAGAGCATTAATGTTGCTCTAATGTACTTGTATTTAGGGCTGACCATTTGGGATTGGACAACTTGTTTATAAGCTTATCTCTGGAGAAAATGGATTTTCCCTTTCTCATCAGCTGTTCATTGCTTATAGTTCTTTATATCAAGATGGGCACTTGGGAAATGTTCCCCATATACTTTGGCACGTTGACTAGTGTTGTGATCACACATTCCTGCTTTAAGCAACCATACTATTGAGAGTTCACAAGCACTCCTGTCCTGTCTAGAAGATGCTATTTATATCAGATAGCATCCTGGTCCTATGCCTCTCACAATCTTCTGTCACCCCTTCCATAATGTCCCTTAAGTCTTAGGTGTATAGGTTGCATTGCTGTCATATATATTATTTTGATATGTTATTTTGATATATATTTTGATAATTTCTGTATTTTTGATTAGTTGTAGATTTGTTTGGGAGTCTCTGTCTACTGCGAAAAAGATGTCTCATCAATATGGGATTAAAGGTACATATTTTATTAGGTTTAAAAAAATAAAAATTGAGAATACATACAGTTAGGAATTCTATTTGTTTAGGAAAATGGTGGTAGTAGGATCTCCTTTAGGGAACCAATATGGAAGACTTAGAGGAATGACTGATGGAGCTGAAGGGCTGGTTCATTGCAGTGGGCACATGTGTACTAGAGGGCTACCTTTTATGGCCTCAGTGGGCGAGGATGAGCTTAATCCTATGGAAACTTAATGGCCCAGGGAAGAGGGATGCTGGTGGGCTGAGGTGGGGGGTGGATGGGCAGGTAGGGGAGCACCCTCTCAGAGGCAGGGGAAGGGGGATGGGTGAAGAACTTGGAGAAGGGGTGAAACTTTTGAAATGTAAATAAATAAATTATAAAAGAGAATAGACAAACAAAATATGTTATATTTACACAAGGAATATTACTCGGTTATTAAGAACAATAATATCATGAAATTTTGAGGTAAATAGACAGAACTAGTAAAGCTCATCCTGAGTGAGGGGAGGAGAAATGAGAGAGAACTGGAATCAGTGGTGAGGAGCATCTCTGGGATGAGGTGGAAACTCGCAGGAATCTATGAGGAGACCCTAGCTAATACTCCAAGAAATAGGGATATGGAACCTCGAAGATCCACTTCTGTAACCAGGCAAGACTTAACAATAGAGAAATGCAGATACTAACCCAGCCAGGAAACCATCAAGCTACATTTTTTCCTGCTTACAAGATGTGCAGGGATAAAGTTGGAGCAAAAACTGAGGGACTGGCCAACCAATCACTGGTCCAACTTGAGACCCATTCCATGAGAGAGAGAGAGAGCCCATATCTGACACTATTGATGATATTATGCTATATTTACTGGCAGTACCCTAGCATAACTGTCATCTGAGAGGCTTCTCCCAGCAGCAGATGGAAATGGATGGAGAGATCCGCAGCCAAACACTGGGTGGAGTTCAGTAATCTTGTGGAAGATAGAGAGGAAGGGATTGAAGGAGCCAGAGAGATCAAGGACACTACAGGAAAAGCTACAGAACTGGCTAACCCTGACCTGTGGGCTTCACTGAGACTGAACCACCAGCCAGAGAGCATTCATGGACAGACTAACCCCCTTCTCAGGTGTAACAGCTAAGCAGCTTAATCTTCATGTGAGATCCCTAAGGACAGGAGAAGGTGCTGTCTCTGACTCTCTGTTGCCTGCTTTGGATCTTTTCTCCTAACTGGGACGCCTTGTTTAGACTCAACGGAAGATGCATCTAGTCCTACTGCAACTTGGTATGTCAAGGCTGGATGATATCCACGGGAGGACTCCTGTTCTCTGAGGAGAAAGGGAGGGATGATGAGGGAAGGAAGGAGAGGGGAAAGGAAGTGACTGGTTGGAGAGGAGGGAGGGCATGTTAAGTAAATAAATGAAATAAAAAAGAATGTTGGGGAAAGAAAACAATGATTCAAATACTTATAATGTTTTTCAGAGTGGCAGCTGTGTATATGCCTGATCCGATAGGATACTATAGTCTCATAGTTTCAGGAACTGGCTTCTTAAGTCATGAAATGTGCTTCAATTTCAAATATAATATAGAGAAACACCAGAATCAAAATTTATGTACGTATTTTCTTTAAAAACCAAAACCAAACAAACAAAAACAAACTTTATCTTAGTTTCAAGGATATGTGGCACCTTAAAATGAAAGGACAAAAGGGTGAAAAATAGTATTGCAAACAAATGAGATAGGAAGCAAGCAGGTGCTGCCATCCTAGTAACTGACAATGTAGATTTCAATGTAATACTAATCAGAAAGGACAAAGAATGCCCAAAATTCTAATCAAATGATAAATTAATCAAGAAAATAGTACATACTAAGTATTTATGCACTAAACCCTGGGGCAACCAGTTTCATAAAAATTATTCTAATGACATCAAAGATCCTAGTTAACAAAACTTGATAATAGCAGATGATATATAAATTACCTGGGCAAAATAAAATGAACAGAGATATAACCCACAAATAAATGATATCTTACATCGATGAACCTAATATATACCTTCGGAAAATTCCATCAAGTTCCAAAGAGTACACATCTTACACCAGCTGCCCAGACAAGCCTCTTTACAGTAGACCATATTCTGGGACACAAAGGATACCATAGCAAATACAAACAATTTAAATAATCCAATAGAATCTACCCAATTATTACATAATAAAACTTTAAAATGGCATAAATAAGACACTAGTAAATGAGTAAATGAACTCATAGATTTAAACAATGTATTACCAAATGAGAGAAAAGTCAAAGAAGAGATATGTAAAGAAATAAATATTTATGAAAATAAAAACATTGCAGTAGAGCATCTGAGACACATTTAAAATACTTCTAATTTTATTTTTATTGAATATTTTTATTTAATTTTATTTAATTTTTATTGAATATTTATTATTTCAAATGTTATCCCCTTTCCTGATTTTCCGTCCATAAACTCCCTATCCTATCCCCTTCCCCCTTCTTCCATCCATTTTTATTATAATCCTAGAAATACTAGATGGAGCAATAAAGCAAGAGAAAAATAAAGCCGAATAAGTAGAGAAATAAGTAATTATTTCTATTTGTAGATAATATAATTTTTACATAACAGATGCCAAAAAATTCACCAGAAAACTTCAAAATTAGCCCACAATTTCAGCAAAGAACATGGCACAAAATCAACTTACAACAGCTGGTAATCATTCCATACACCAACAATAAATAAGCAGGGAAAAGCTCATGGGCCATTCTCATTTACAATAGCATCAAGACAATGAAATGTCTTAAAATAAACCTAAGAATATGAAAGACCTCTACAATAAAAAAAAAATCTTCAAATCTCTGAAAAGAGAGAGATGGAGAAAAACACTAAAAAAAATTAAATGGCATTCTCTGTTCATGGATCAATACTATTAATGTTGTAGTAATGACCATTCCATCAAAAGGAACTCACAAATTTACTGTAATCAATATAGCCACACCATTATTCACAGAAATAGAGTCGGGGGGGGGATCTGAAATTCACATGGAACCAGATAATGCTCTAGAAACCCAAATCAATTCTGAACAAAAAGACTACTAAAGGTATTGCTATACCAAGCTTCAAGATACATAACAAGACTCTAATAATAAAAATGATATTGTACTGATGTAAAAACATACATGTAGACCAGTGTAACAAAACCGGATACTGAAATATGTGTATTTGTAATTATAGTTATCTGATATTTGACAAAGAAGTCAAACATACATACTGCAGAATACACAGAGAACATAAAATCAAAGAAGCAAGAAAACAAATTACCCAATTAAAAATGAGCTAGGAATCTAAACAGAGACATCTCAATAGAAGAAATAAGGTGGGGTGTGGGGGTTGTGCAGATGCGTTGGGGTGTGTGGGGGTGTAGGAACATCCTCTTGGAGGCAGGGAAGAGAAATGGGATGAGGAACTGTCAGAGGGCAGAAAGGGATGGGGATTGCAACTGGATGGTAAAACAAAAAGATTATAGATAATAATAAAAATTTTCAAAAAGTTTTTGTCCATAGCAATTATTGAAATAGAAAATAAAATTTGAGATTTTATCTCATTCCATTCAGAAAGGCTAAGATCAACAAAACAACATCTGTTGGTGAGGCAGTACAGAAAGGGGAATTTTCATTCAGTGTTGGTACAGCCACTGTGGAAATCAGTACAGAGAATCCTCAAAAACTAAAATTAAATCTACCACATAATTAAAGTATACCATTCCATGTCATATATTCAAAAGGCTTGAGATCCTATTTCACAAATACTTGCTCAGCAATATTTATTTCTGCCTTTCACAATTGGAAAAAAATCAGCAGACGGGTAGATATTGAAAATGCAGTGAGTATACACAATGGGATATTATCTAGTTGTTAAGAAAAATGAAATAATTAAATTTTCAGGTAAATGGATGGACCTAGAAAAGAGTATATTAAATGAGGTAACTCATAACCAGAAAGACAAATGTCACATATTCTCTTTAATCTAAAGGTCCTAGCTCAAAATCTTCGGATGTGATTATGCAACATAGAGTAAGTGTAGAAACCAGGAGAGTACAAATGGTATATGGGGGTGGGAGTCTTGAGAGGAGTCTGACTAGAGAGGGGAACAATAAAATGGGAAATTAAATAAAAGAGGAGGATTCACTTGGACAGAAGGAACATCAAGACTGAAGGAAAGGGGAAGAGAAAAGAAAAATAACACCAAGTTTGCATATTATAAAGCCTTGAGAAACTTCATTATTTTTCTTAAAATTGTGTGTGTTGTGTGTGTGTGTGTGTGTGTGTGTGTGTGTGTGTGTGTGTGTACCAGACAGACACAAGAACTCCTCCAAATGGTTGTTCAAGGTAGTCTAAGTGCCACAAACAGTAGAGACCATTGATGTCTTTGTTTGCTTCCCAGAGGTTGAAGTTAAGCACATATTGCTGAAGATACGGCACACTTAGGACTCACGATTCAGATGATTCAAGGTAGATCAAACAGGAAAGCCTCCTTCCATCTGTAAACTGTTATACCAGAAAATATGTGCAAGCTGCTAAGGGAGGGAAGTAATAAATAATTTTATCCAGCAGCAACACCTTTGAACTACAGTGACAAGCAAGACAAGATACCCACATCCGTAGAGGTGTAATAAGTACTCAAGTTAACAGACAGCTGCCTAATTGGACGTAAGACTCACTCAGCCATAGGAAGATCATGCCTAGTACTAGAAACCTAGGCAATTTCCTGGAGCTAGTGAGGTCATGGATTTTAGACTTTATTAATGCCAATTTTCTAAACCAGGATAATTCCTAAGAATGCCCTAAATCTTATCCTTAAAACTTACAGAAGGTAGAATATGATATAATTATATTTTAATTAAAATGTATTTAAACAGTGAAATTCTTCATAAGTAGATGAACAAAAAGCCAAGTACAAAATACATAAATTCAAGAAAATGCATAAACAACCAAAATAAAAACCTTAATTTAACTCATAAACATTCCAACAATGATAGGGAATGAGAAAAAAAGAGTTTCACATAAAAGTATCATACAAAAAAACAGAATTTGATTAAAAAAATTTACTTATCATTCAAAGAATTTGCCAGTGGTAGAGCACTTGCCTAGGAAAAGACTATGGAAAAAAAAAGAAACCAAAAAAATAAATAAATAAATAAATAAATAAATAAATAAATCCAAACAAATGAGCTAGAACTAAGTCCAACAAAGGCAATATAGTGAAAAAGATAGCCTTAGGAATAAATATTTATAAGATGACTTGGTTTGACCTCAACCTGAATGTTCTTTAGAAGGCTTTCTGTTGACCTCAATTTTCACAAAGGATATTTTTAATTTAAAATTTTCTCACAATATATTTTATCATGCTTTTCTTAAATTCTCCCAGATTTTCCCCACATCTCTCTCTACTCACCCAACTTTATGTTCTCTATCCCCTCATCTCTTTCCTCTTTCTCTCTCGCTGTCAAAAGACCATCAAAAAGCACTTTGTTAGAAAACTTACAGCTACAGTGTTTTCTCCGTTTTGCTGAAATGTAAACCTTCTCCAGGTTCCTCCTAATAGAATATCCATGGAATCTTGCACAAGGATTTAAGATTGTTGTAGAACAGTTGATTGTGTTTGACATGGTTAAGCTTAGTTGTATTGAGTTGCCAAATACAAAACTGAAATAGCCACAAAAAAAAAAAAAAAAAAAAAAAAGTTAGTAATCTCAGAATTTTTGCAGTGTGGTATTTTCTACCTGGTAACTACTGGGAATATAGCTATCACATGCTTATTCCACACAACTGGCTGGAAAAAAGTGAACCTTCTCTAATTTAAAGCTATTAGAAAACTCATTTGGAGATCATACATGTAATGTATTGGCTCATATCTTTTTGTATGGCCATTGCATATTAGAATTGCAATTAGAAGATTTTGGTTTTCTCCTGGGTATCATCATGCTAATTTTAGGATTTGAATATTACAGTCATACTAAAGTTATATTAAAGCAAATAATGCCTGACATGACTATATTCGAAACAAACTGCGAGACTTTAGAAACTCAAATGACTAAAATACAATAGCAACTAGAATACTATATAATAAAAAGAAAAATGAGAATATATATCTATTTTTAAATTTTTATACACAATATTTTGATCATATTCTTCCTTATCTCCAAACTCTTCATAGATCCTTCTCAACTCATCCACCCTAGTCATCTTCTTTCACTGTCTTAAAAAATAAAACAATACAAATACAATCAAATTGGGAAAAAACAAAAGGAACAATAAATACATGGATTCCACTTTGTATTGACTCCTCAATCGGAAGCATGTTCCGGAGAGTGGTTGATATAACCAGACCAGTGGAAGGGGAAGCCCTTGGTCCTGCCAAGACTGAACCCCCAGTGAACATGATTGTTGCAGGGAGGGCAGTAATGGGGGGAGGATGGGGATGAGAACACCCATATAGAAGGGAAGGGGGAGGGGTTAGGGGGATGTTGGCCTGGAAACCGGGAAAGGGAATAACAATTGAAATGTAAATAAGAAATACCCAATTTAATAAAGATGAAAAAAAGGAAAACTTATTTCCATTTTCCCACATTTATCAATTGCAAATAAGTTCTTGGTTAGAGATAATGACTGCGTGCTTACTTCCCTTTCCTTCTCTTTGCTGGGTTTTGTCTGACAAACTTGTTAGGGTCTCGTGCACATTGTCACAGTCTCTGTGAGCTCACATAAGAATCAACTCTAATGTGTCTGGAAAATGATCTTTCCTTATAAACATCCACCATCTCTGACTCTTATAATCTCTCTGCTTCCTCCCTGCAAAGATTCCTGAGCTTTAAAGAAAGATATTTGACAAATGCATCCCATTTGAAACTGAGTCCTCCTAGTATCTAATTCTCTTCACATCATCAAGCTAAGGATCTCTGTGTTTATTTCATCAATTCCCAAAAGAAAATTTCTCTGATGGAGACTGACTGATGTAGTAAACTGTGGACATAGCAACATGCTTTTAAGAGTTGCTTTATATCTATATTTGTTTAGCAGAATAGTTAGGTTTTTCCTTAGTGACCAAGAACTATCTAGTATCAGAGTCTTAGCCTTATCAACAGTGCCTCATGGAATGCACTTTAAAACCAATCTAAAAGTAATTAAATATCTTAATGCTATTGTTTAAGAATTAGATGTATCTGTAGGTAGGTCTCTATTATAGATCAATAATATAGATGTATATATAATATCTGACTTTAAAAAATATTTAGAAATTTGGAATATTAAAATGTTTATTTCATTTTCTATAGTTATTTCAGATTCTTTCCCATAAAAAGATCAGTTAAAAAAAAAAAAACTAACTAAAGTAGCCCAGGAAAGGTCACTATTAGGAGGTGTGGCCTTGTTGGAGGAAGTGTGAAACTGCAGGGGTGGGTAATAAGACTCTTCTCATAACCATGTGGGAGCCAGTCTTCTAGTGGCGGCCTTCAGGTGAAGATGTAGAACTATCAGTTCCTCCTGCACCATGCCTGCTTAGACACTGCCATATTCCTGCCTTGATAAGAATAGACTGGACCTCTGAATCTATAAGCTAGCCCTAGCTAAAAATTGTACTTATTAGCATTGCCTTGGTCGTGGTGTCTTTTCACAGCAGTAAAACTCTAAGACATGAAGTTAATGAAATAATATCTCTGAATTAATGGAGAAATTATAGGTATGTTTACAGTTATAATCAACTATTTTGCAGCAAGGATATTTTAATGGTGAACTTCGTTACAGTTTCTATCTATATTGGTAAAGAAATAGTAAAAAAAGAGAAGACCAGAAAACTAATGATACAAATGAAAATGGTATCCGTATTCTATTTGTCAATGCTAATGGGAGCAAGAAGAATATCAGTAGCTACTGGCTTGTTGAGCAAGTGGTCAATTCATTTGACGATATTCAAAATTAGGAAAGAAACTGTCCCAAACCTTTCTCAAATTCTGATGTCACCCACTACCCTTAGGTTTCTTCAGATTGTAGACAAATCATCTTTGCGATGATTCTCTTTAGCTGTCAGCTCGACACAAACAAGAATCACAGGGAAGAAAGACTTAAGAGATAGAATTAATTGATGTGGAAAGACCAAATCTAGTTTTTTTATGCCATTCCTTAGGCCGGGGGTTCTGAACTGTGTAAGAATAGGAAAACTGACTTAAGAATAAGCTAGCAGACAAGAGAGTATGCATACAGTTATTTTGTTCTGCTACTCGCTATGGATATGATAGACATGATTTTTGTTGGGGAATATCATCACAGCAATAGAAAGGAGACTGGGACAACCCCTAGTCTTAGCATTTCCATCTGTACTAATATGTACCTTTCTATCAAGGTAACAGTCAATAAGCTGCTACATTATTCTACATGGATACATTTTAAATGTATCCTAATTGTATTAAAATAATTTCAAACTCACTGTACTGGTGATTAAGACATCAACTCTTGGGAAGTTACAATGCAGCCCAAACTGGAGATGCTGTCTTCTACTGCTTTTTGTACATCCTTGAAAAACCAGACTCAGATTTTGAATCAGTAAGAAAATCACTTTACAGGTTTAATATTCTGAGAAACCCAAATATACATAGTCAGAACTGAGAAACCTGAAAACCTTCAAAGTCACAAAGAGTACCTCTAAGGATATTATCTGTCATTCCTCTGCATTTTATAAGAAAAATGTGCCTCTCAAAAATATTGCTTCTTCAGGAAAATATATTGAAATTGAAACATAAAAATAAAGAAGAACTCATATGAGATATTATTGCAGGAAATTTGAAATCTGCCTCCCACATAAATATCTGAGGAAACAATTGAGTTTCTTTAACAAAAGTATAAATCCTGTGAAGTTTGTATCATATAATCTTAGAGAATGTTTTGTAGCCCCTGATCAGGAAATACGTTGCTACTAAAGAGAGTATACCAGGGAGGTTCAGATTTATATAAACATGATTTCCTGAGCCCCTGTGAGAAAGTGCCGTAAGAGTCTTAATTCTAATACTTACTATAATATAATACAATATTAAATAGTTAAATGAATCCACATCCTTGTTTTCAAGAATAGGTTGATACTTAATTTATGCATATTCCAGAATTACTTGTTGAATCAATTTAAAAAAAGAGAAAAATAATTGAGTATCAGGTTTCCACTTACTGTATTGAAGCTAGTCATATTCTATTGTAGGAAGGAAGGTGTTTAACTGCTGTTCATCTTTAATGACTTCAGTGTTGGGTGATAGGTGTTGTGATAGACACATAACAATGAGGCAAGACTGCCCATCTCACAAATACAGTAAAGATGAGGCAATTAAATATGCCTGTAGAAGCTAGGGATATTTTTAAATTGGTAAAATGCTTGCCATCTCAGCATAAAACAGGAATGCTGGTGCACACCTAGAATCCTAGCACTTGAAGTTGAAGGCAGGAGGATCAAAATTCAGACTTATCCTTGGCTACCTAGCAAGTGTAAGGCCCGGCCAGGATACACAAAACCATAAAAATAAATACTTTTTGTAAAACAAGTGTAAGGAGTATTTTTAGAGTCCTCTAGCACTTCACAAACCAGGATGGCAGATCTCCAGAACAAATGAAAAGTAGTTGCCTGTGAACAATCACCTTCTTGTAGGCTATCATTATAACATGAATTGTGAGCCATAGAATAAGCAAATGAGCCACCTGCCTACAACCACTTGGAAATAAAGAGAATTCTCATTAAGGGGATGGAACTGATTACACCATGAGCTAAAACCTAATAACCATGAAATAAAGAGACATGTTTACTTAAGCCAAAGTAGTCATATTTATGTGTCCACAAAAATAGATTTTAAAAAATCAACACGTTACAGCATCAGTTTTTTCAAAATAGATTTAGATTCACTGTCTACAATTTCACAGTGCATTAATAAATAGCGCCTTAGTCACCAGGTAAAATTCTAACACATTCAGACCTTCCTTCTGAGATTTCATCACTGGTTTTCCATCCTCAAAGATCATAAAGTATCCTAATTTCACTAGAAACTACCAGGGCCTGTATCACAATCCCAATCCCATTCTATACTCACAGTTCTCCGTATTCAGTATGTATATATTACGTATGTACATGCTCATGTGTGTTCAGGTCTCTGTGTCTCTGACTCTGTGTGTGTGTGTGTGTGTGTGTGTGTGTGTGTGTGCGCGCGCGCGCGCGTGCGCACGCGCACGCACAAGCGCACAAGCGTGCGTGTGTGTTTGTGAGTGTGTGTGTGTTTACAATCTGGCTTTTTATTGTATAGGGGACCAGTTCTCTGGCTAACCTGAAGCTCACCACTTAAGCTAGCTGGGCTAGCTGGCTGTTAAATCCCATCTATTTGTCTTTATGCCCCTAATGCTGGAATAATGTATACACGTTATTGACAATACTTTAGGCATTTTTAAAGTGTGGATTCTGGGAACTAAATGCAGGTCCCAATGTTTACTTCACCAACAGAGCCTTCTCATCACCCCAGATTTTTCTTTTTAGGTAATGACAAAAAAATGGTTCTCATATACAACAATGTGGCTGTAATTGAGTAGAGAACAAGAAGTTAAATATACATAACAAAAGAGATGAATAGCAAGGCTATGGTGTGGGGAGAAGGTTGGAAGTGAAATTAAGATTTACAAATAGCAAAAAAGACATTTTCGAAACCAGAATATGGTTTGATAGAAAAAAATTGCATATAGTGGTGTAGTGAGTGGAAAAGGAACAAGGTAATTCTTGAATTTTCTGATATTCTGACCAAATCAGAAAAGAGATCACCTGGCAGTGATGAAAGGAACAGGTATTGAGCAAAAGCTTTAAAAATCTTGTTTAAGTTTGATGGGACAATTTTTATTTTACCTCATATTTTATTGAGTTCAACATGTAATGTCTACTGAAGCACAGTGAGTCTGGAAGCATGAAGCCCTAATTGACTAGAGATCATGTATTCCATTCCAAAGAAAGGTGGATGATTACACAAACCTGAGAACTGAGTCTAAGGGAGGATCTAGGTCCCTAAGTATAGTTCACAATAAACAAAGAAATAAAGATACAGCTATTCCAGAGTTATTCATCCTTCAAAAGCATAGGAATCTCAGGATTGGACAAGAAACAATTCAAATAGCAACCCAACTAATAATAAATTTCCAACATCCCAGCTTCCCCCATGGCCTCGGCTTGGCAAATTCAGTATTTGACTACTTACTCATCTCTCACTTCCAAAGTTAAACTACTTTTTTTTTACTCCTAAAGATTACCTTTAAAAACAAATAGCATCAATTTTAAATATTGGTAGTATTGGTCAGGTCTACTTTCCTAGTGAAAATACAGTACTGAATAACTTGCAAACATTTTTTTAACATTTGTATGTCATTGTTTAAGATTTAAGTCCTAGGTTTGATCTAGCTTGAGTGATACATGTCTTGTCTGTCCAATCTATACTAAAGCACATGTTGGAATGATTCAGACAATGCAAAAGGTGTTTTCAAAGCTGAGATACCAAAGATATGACCCCTGAACATAATAATTCAAAAAGCATCTCAAGTAGACTAATAAGACATAGATACCACAAAGACCAAACAATATGAGATTAAAGAGAAAATTGACAGTCACAAATGAGTAAGGAACACAGTGTATCATCACTTGCCTAATCTGTGATTATTTTGAAGAATACAAGGAGATTGGATGGGTGGGATGGCTAAAACAGCCTCTAAAAATGAAAACTCACCATGGAGGATTCCAGAGATACCAGAAAATTCAGAGTTAAAACAGGAAAGAAAAAAGGGAGAATTCATTGGATAAATAAATGGTTAAAACTTTGAGAAGTGGACCAGATTATGACTTGGTTTTCTGGAAGCCAAGCAAGCTTCAACTTAAGTTGGAAAAAGAATGTTAAAATTCACTAAACCGAGAAATGTCTGAACTAAAATTCTACAATTATTAGTGTCGCCAGACATTGGCACACTTCAAAATTTAAGATTTTGTTTTAAGGTCTTTGTTTTTAGGTCTGTTTGTTATAGAATTTCATAGCTAGATAATAGGACTTATCTGATATTTACTACCAGACACAGTCTCTAAATCATGATGCCCAAGGGCACCTATCAGTCACAAGTGCCAACTAAACATTGAAATATGGTCACAATGACCAAGCAACTGAGCTTAAATTACACTTATTATAATTCATCGAAAGAAATAAAAAGAAACCCATGAGCCACATGTGCAAACCTTTTCAGTAACCAACACAAATTACAAACTTCTATAGTACAAACTTCTACAGCTACATAAGGGAAAGTTCATGAGTATGTCTAATATAGAAGGGATCAGTCATAGGCAAGGGACACACCTGAGCTCTAGAACTTGATATGATAAAGTGATTCTTACCATGGGCTAGATTGGTCTGCAGATATTGGTTTAAATATCACACCAAACTGCTTCACTCTGTCATTCATATGGGTTCAAGCACATAAAAATCAAGAAATGGTTCTGAAACATAAGGAGGCATTCAATCATTTTGTTTGACTAAACTTGCTCAAAGTGGCTCTTGACCCCCCTCCCCTTTCTTCAAAAGGAAGTAGATCAAATTAAGGAAGGACATGAGTATCAAATGATCCATTACTTTAAAATACAATACATAGACATAAGTGTTTATTTTGATAAATTATTGTGGTTTCCACAGCGTCTGTTTTAAATCAGAGTTTAAGGGGTGGTTTCTGAGAAGGTTTTAAGCTCAGCAAAATAGAAAACTGACAAAAAAAAATCAGTTGTACAAAACACAGCCACAGAGAGGCCATTATACCCTACTTACAAGAAGGAGCTATTGTTATTCTTAAAGGAATACACAGACAATTACATGGAAAAGAAATGTATTAAATGGCTTCTATCAATAAAAGTACTAAATTTAAACAAAGAAATGGAAAACAGTGGTGAGTACTTAACTCCAATGTTTAGTAGAGTTTCTTACAATAAGAAGAAAGTTACTGACTAAATTTCATTTCTCCAGTTGCCTTCAAGGATGGTAAGGTTTAAGAAGCTGTGCTAGAGTAGACAGGGCAGGGGAGGGGGAAATACATGAGTAAGAAACCAAAATGGATTAGGCAAATATTTGTATTTGCAGTATAGGCAAATTCTTTAAAGACAATTTCACTGCCTCTGCTCAGTTGTGTTCTCAGGAGCATAAAGCTTCATCTCAGAGCCTGTCATAAGTGAATCCAAGGGACACACTGATATTTGCTCATTGTGCACTGTGTCTAATTATAGGAAAATCATTATTATAGTAATGTTGAGCAATGCACATTATCTATTATGTCTCAGCTAATACAGCTTAGCTGTCTTCACAAAATTATGTGGCCTCTTTTCACAGTTACTCCATAGCTCTCTGCGATAGTTATTTCTGCAGTTTAAAAAATGCTTTTATGAATTCTTTGAGAATTTACTACATTATACCTTGATCACATTATTTCATTTAGCTTCCAGTCCTCCACATACCTCCTTGTAAAACCATATTCTCCTTCAGACCCCTGCCCACTGTCTTCTTGATGTTTTCAAGAAGATATTATCTTACTATGAATTCCTAGTCTTCTGTCTCTTATTCTCTTTCCACCTTCAAAGATATTTTCTAAGATTCGGATGTGGGAGGGTTATAAAAAAATGTATTAACTGGAAATGGCTACTCAATGCCAGTTGTTCTCTGCATTTAGACATGCATGACCTTTCACAATGATCTCTTACAAAAAGGAGCTTATTCAATAATGGGGTGAGAGCCACACTTATCTGAAAATATAGTAATAAATATCTTCAATGCAGTTAGAGATTATTTGGCTTAGGAAAGCAGCAACAGCACAGTCCCTTCTTGGTTCCATGGCCTCACCAGCTATGGATAGTTGCCTAAGTTTACAGAACCGGACATGTATTTTCTCTTATTGAGAATATTAAGCAGGTATTGTTTATTCTCATGATATAAGTTCAAATATTGCACCATTTTATCTTGTTATATTGGTTGTTGTCAATGTATTTTGGCTAAATAGAAATACTGGCTTTTTTTTTCTGTTGGCAGTTTTCCCCCTCTGATTCTATGAGGTTTATTCTTCAAGGAAAGGTTTCCATATACAATAGAGATTGATTTGTCCAATTTCAATCATCATTGTTACAGTTTTAATTTTTTTATCAACTGTACAGTTTTCTATTCAATATTTAACATCCATTAATGCCACAGCAACGATCAGTGCATTATGACTCCCTGGCCCTAGTGCCTGGAATAGTGCTTAGATAATATTTCTGCGGCATATTAACTGAATGGGTTCATTAAAGTGGCTAGTTGGGCATGATTCTTCAGTTCTCTCAAGTTTCGTGCATTATTGAAGAATATTTACTTAGCGGGAAACATGTTTTTAAGTAATTTACTGTGTGTTGCATAGTGTAGAAGACACATGAGAGTAATAACCTCTCCTACTAAGATGTCATTTGAAGAAGGTAGGCACAAAAGTGTAATTTAAAGAGGGTGAAATCAAACTGAAGGATATTATTCCAGAGCCTGCCTTTACAGAAAACATATAAAGAACCCAATTAGACAAGATGGATGAAGCAAAGAAGTGCAGGCATTGTAAAACAGGAGTAGGATGTAAATATCTCCTGGAGAGACACACAGCCAGAATACAGTGTACAGAGGCAAATGCCAGCAGCAAACCACTGAAAGAGAATAGGAGTGGACATTGGGAAGGAATCAGAAGAAAGAAAGAAGAGCCAAAGTTGAAGCCTAGACCCCCCACTTATGTACAACTATACAAAAACCAGAGGCAGTTCAGGACTAAGACACTACCTAAAGATTAATGGACCGACCCCTGGACTCTGACCTCCAGAGGAGCAATGAATATCCTAGTAAAAAGTGGCACCAGTGGAAGGGGCCCTGGTCCTGCTAAGACTGAAAGTGAACTAGACTGTTTTTTTTTTTTTTTTGGAGGATGGGTGTACCAGTCTGAATCCCACAAGGAAGGGGAGGAAGGATGTTTGCGGGAAACGGGGAAAGGAATAGCATCTGCAAATGTATATAAGAAATATCAAGTTAATAAAAAAAAAAAAAGGGGTGAGGTGAAAACATAGGGTTGATAATATCTTGATAAATTTCCCTCATGAAAACATGAGTTAAAGAAGATATTTTTTGAGACAGTGAATGCTAACCCTTTTCTTGAACAGGCATTGTAAACCAGAGTAGTATGGTGAACATGTGGATAGAAACATGGAATATCAGTGTACATTCATATGCCCATGGACACTTCAACATTGTAAGACTGCATAGCAGTGGACATTGGGAAAGTGTGAAGAAGTTTCCCCACCTCCCCCCATTGAAGCCCTAGACAGCTTATAGTTCACATTTCAGTACATTAGCAGGACCCAATGCTGCAACTCCCTGGTGCTCTTTTCTCAGGATTGCATCATGCTCTCAGATGAGGTCAATTCATTGGGTCACTATAGTGGTTTTCTTTAGGTAGTGGCTTAGTCCCTGAAATATTGTTTGTAAAAAATTGTTGTAGAACATACTTCTAACAAGATTCTTTGCATTGATTAAAAATTACGATGGATGAGCTGTTGCTTAAGATTTCCACAAAAATGTGTCAATTGTACAAAATGTGCCAACAAATTTATCTAAATTATTATAGGCAAGAATGATGATGCTATAATCAAGTAACATCTTTAAATTCCCCATGAATTCTTTAAATTCAACATATGGCTAGATAGTCACCAAACCTGTGAAAGATATCAATGGTTTTAGGGTGGAGCAGCGGGAATTCTTCAGATCTCCTTGTCTTTCTTTCAGGAAACTGGGTAGTGTATGCTTTAAAGAATAGACAGGCAACCAAGTGGTGAATGCCAGTCAAGTACAGAATACTAGCAGGAGCCACAAATAATGTATGCTCCTGCTTCAGTGGTTAGATGTGAGCAGATTCTTGACAGACTCTTGGGTTGAACCTTTATATTCTAAACATTTCCAACCTAAAAAATCAGACATTTTCACTAATTGTATATACAGAATCAAATATTTGCAAATAAAAAAGCCATCAGAAAATTAGCAGATCTATGCAAATTAAAAATGCCCTTTGACACCTAATTAATAGAAATTATACATTTAATGTATCATAAGTAAACATTTTCACATTAATTTTGAAGAAAATATTGTATATTCTAGGACAAAAGGCCATCATTTCCAAAAATTCATTTCTGAGATTAATTAAACTATTTTCTCCAATTTCAAAAGTAATGATTTAAATAACTTATGTATGATTCATAAAATGCTGTTGTTCTCATATTAGCGGAACACATGCCTAAGTTTATCTATATGGTACATTCACTAGTGAATCTTATAGACTTCTGATTTTTTTTCTCACCCATTACTATCCCTTTTAATCTAAGAATGCCCTGTGGCATTTCTAGTAGAGATACATTCTCTTTTCCCTGGTTTCCTGTGAATGTCTGTTTCTCTCCTCGTTATCTAAAGGAAAGGTTTGCAGGGAAGAGTGTTTATGGTTGACAAAATTCTCCCTCAGTACTGAAACTCTCATGGGGTGTTTCCCTAGCTTTTTGCTAACATGTGAATTGGAAAACGATCAAATGTACATTACTCTGTTTTCCATTGCCTCAAGAATCATTTTCTATGCTGGCTAGTTTTTCTCAAACAAAACTCAAGTCACCTGAGAAAAAGAAAAAAAACCTCAAGCAAAAGTATTGCTTCCATCAGATTGCCTTACAAGTTTGCTAATTGATTCCTCATTGCTAATTGATAGGAATGGTGCCATATCTGGGCTGATGGCCCTGGGTTGAATAAGCATCTTTTCTGAAAATGATTCTGAAAAGCAAACCAGTAACCAGATTTCCTTCACAGTCTCTGTTTCAATTCCTGCCTCCTGATTCTTACTTGAGTTCTTCATGCTTGGCTAAAAATTTTTAAATGAAACAAACACTTTTCCTCTTCAAGTTGCTTTTGGTCATAATATTTGTCATAGCAAAAAATTACTGAACCATTATGTATTCTTAATTTAGACTTTCAAAGATGTGCTTAGTATGTGTCTTGGAATATATTTGGTAGAGTTAAATTTGACTGATGACTCTTAGCTTGCTGTCCACGAGTGGTTATATTTTCATGTTTCTGGAATTTTCTTTTTACATCTTGAAGAAGGGTTTTTTCCTTTCTAGAACTCCAGTGATACCTCATAGCTACTCCTTTAATGTTCTTCCAAAGTAGCAGTAGACTTCTCCAGTTCGTCTTTGATCTTTATCCATTACTTCTGAAAATGTGTACTTTCACACATTCTGACTTTCAAGATCACCCATTACTTCCTCTGTTTTAATTCTCACTGTTGTTTCCTTCTGTCATATATTAAATTTCACTGAGTCTTTGAAACTCCAGGATTTGTCTGATTGTTAGATTCTAGTTATAGTAATTCATGAGAATTCCATAAAACGTATTTTGATCATATTTATTCCTTCCTCCTCAACTCCTCCCAGATTCATCTTTACCAATATATGCTCCTGTTTTAATTTCTCTTTTCTCTGTTGTTTCTAAGTAAAATTATTGAATTATTTCCTTGTGCTTTCATGAGACTCATTGAGTTTCCTCAAAATGATGGCATTAAATTTTCTACTTTAGTGCAAACCAACAACCAATATCAAATTAAATGGAGAGATACTTGAAGCAATCCCACTAAATCTGGGACAGGACAAGGATGCTCACTATCCCCACATCTATTCAATATATTTAATACTGTAGTGCAATCACAGTTCAGGTTTGTTTTAAAACTAAGAGTATAAATACCCAGGGTTCTCTACTCTTCCAACTCTTTACATGAGGCAATGACAGGTCTAGGTACCTTGTTCATAGTTTCTGGTCTGCAGCCAGGCACTGTGTCTGTACCTATGATAGATCTAGGATCTCAGTGCTATGACTGTAGTTATTGGTTTACCATTGAGCCCTACAAGATATTTCTCGCTGAAGTCATCCTTGAGCAACTGACATAGTTTCATGGGCCACACATTTAGCTACAATTCTGCAAACCAGCATCCTGAGACTATAATCTACATCAGAAAGGCAATGGTAAAAGATTAAAATGAAAGTATTATTAGCTGTGCACAGGTAGGGTAGACTACTGCAACCAGTCACAGATAACACTAGGATAGATATCAGAAAACAGGACTTTCTTGCAGTTTAGAATCAAGATTTTTATAGAGGCTTCATCTGAGATGGATTATGGGGACAGGAGCTTTTAGGTTCTGGTCAGCAAGTTGGCACTAAATTCTAGAGCAACACCCCTAGCTTATTATTCACTACTACTCCCAGGCAAATGAGGTCTTGCTTCAATCTGTTTCCTGAGTTGGAACATTGCCAGTGAAGGCAGTTCCTTGGCCTCCTAGGACAGCAACAAACTGGAAGGTACCTGAATCTCAGATTTTTAAGGGTACATAGCTGAAAGAACCATTTCAAGTGTGCACTATGGCCCATGGCTTACCTGGTGTGGATGGACACAGGTCAAAACATCAGTCTACATAACGAGGATACAAAGACTATTTGGTTGATACTAGTAAATGTCTGGATTTCCATTTGTAAGCAATAGATCAATAATAACTTTGCTTCCTAGATTGAGGCATGGATGACACAAACATTATTTTGGCTACCAAGGCTGATCCTAAGCTAAAGCAAGCCTGAATTTACACATCTTAAATAAGGAGAATGAGGGTAGTAGACATTTCCTAAATCTCTCCAAATCTAGCAATGACTAAAGAAACCCAAACACATCTGCCTCAAAGGCATGCTGGACCCTGCCTGATGCCAGTTCAGGCCTAGAGCTCCATCTTTGAGTTGTTATTTAAGTGTGGAATATTGATTCTTAATCCGTTACTGGGTGTCACTAGAGGAAGCCTCACATTGATGTTTAGAACATGGCCGTGTCTTAGTTTTTATTTCTGCTCCACATCAAGAGAAATATGACCCCGTACCCTGTGATAAAGAGAGAAAATATAAGCTACAAGGCCAAGGCTGTCTCAGTTACTTTCTGTTTGAGTATTAGTTTGTGTTGACGAGTGAGAAGAGTTTATCTAACACCAGTTTTCAATGTACACCCCTGGTTATTGGTTTCAGGTTTAAAAACTGGACCTAGTTTCCTCTCTTCCCATGGGAGAGGCATGATCTCTTACGTAGCTGCTTGGACTTGAGAATAGGATGTTGCAGACCTCTTGCTTTCCTTCTTCAATAAAGCTGTTCTTTATAAGAGAAACAGACCATGTCGACTCTCCCCTGACTTCCATAGCTCTGGTGAAGTAGTTGTATGAAGGTGGGTGGTCACACTGTGTCTGTTGGGAGAAAATCACCGTAAGAACTTCCTTAGCTGCTACAGCTCCTGTAGAGTGTGATATGTTAGTTTTGGGTGTTGTTGCTTGAGCACCATCCATGTTGCTTTCACAATGGCCATGCTAGCTTACATTTCCCTCAACAGTGCACAATTTATACTTTTCCTTCACATCGCTGACATCTTCATTTTATCTCCTTGAAAATAGCCACTGCAGCAGGTGTGAAGTGATGTTCAGTGTAGTTTTCATTTGTATTTTGTCATTACTGATGATTTTGTGTTTCATTTCCACAAATTTGTTAGCCGTTTGTATACCGTCAGAAAAACAGTTAACTTATTAGCCCATTTCTTAAGTTGTTTCCCTGATCTTGTGTTCCTTACATGTTTTACATATTAACTCATTATCTCAATGATTTGCAAATACTGTCTCCTATACTTGAGATTTGTTCTTTATCTCTGCTCTTTCCTTTATGAGGCAAAAGCATGTTTACTGCTACAGTCCCATACAGTGCGAATATCTATTCAAGTTATCTCTACTTTTAGAATCATAATCTACAAAATAACACTGGTGAGACTTTTGTCTCCTCCAAGTTACAACACAGCTTCAGAACTCACGTTGACAGTTTTTCCTATCTCTCATTGTAAGTATCTAATGAATTTTGAGTTTATGTTTGTGAATACTATGATAAGGGGTTCCAATTCCATTCTTCTACATTTAGACATTAAACTTTATTGTTCCCATTTATCAAAGAGACTGCCCTTTCCTGTTTCTTATCCTTGGACCATTGTCGAAGTCCAATTGACCATATATGTTTTTATCTCAACGATCTTTTCTGTACTAAGTCATCATGTGCATTTTAATACCAAAGCTATATACTATTTGACTACTACAGCTTTGTAGTAGATTCGTAGACAAGGTAATTGGATACTTCCAACTTGGTTCATTCTTCTCAGTGTTGTCTTGACAATTTGAGGTCTTGTGTGAGTAGATGTGAATTGTAGAATTGGTTTTCTACCTTCTTAGAAAACATCATTAGAATTTGAGAGATTGCCCTCAATCTATGGGCTAAGCAGTATAGACATTTGAAAAATCAAAACCTTCTTATCCATACACAAAGGAAATCTTTCCATTCTTTCATTTGTGTCAATTTTCTTTAATAATTTTATAGTTTTAAATGTATAGATTTTCATTTTTGGTTAAAAATTTGTAGTGTTATTTATTATACATTATACTTTTATATCTAAGATATGAAAAATGAAATGTGCTTCAATGCAATGGAACTCACATATAAGAAGTGTACAATTAATATTTTACTGAATGAAATGATCAAAATACTTTCTCTAAGACTACGAATTATGTAAAGATGACTACTCAGACTAATTCCATTGAGTATAGTTAGATAATCCTAGCCACAACAATCAGACAAGACTAATACAAAAGAAAAAAAGAATCCAGGTTAGGAAGGTAGAAATAAAATACTGTCTGCTTGCATTTAACAGGACATACATGTAATGTAAGGCACACACACACGCACCACAGACAGACACACACACACACACACACACACACACACACACACCTTCTAGTACACACATAACAATACACATCAGTTCATTAAAGTTGCAGTATATAGTGTCAACATTTAAAAGGTGACTGGTTACTGTTTTTTTAAAAATGCTTATTCTTTGTGAAGAACTTTATGATATTTCATGAAAGAATGCTTCTTTTGAAGAAATATCCTATGAATTAACTCTATCTACCCTGACTTCTTCCTTTTCTTTACCACCAGTTCACTAAGGTCTGAGTAAACTTAACAGTCATGGATATAGAAGTTCTGAACCAGAACACACAAGCTCAAAAAAAAAAATCACAAATATAAAGCATTTGTGTAACAATGAAATATTCTTCACAAATTTGGGGATAACATTGGCAGTGTGTTTTGTTAGATAGTTTAATCAATATAATAATTTCACTTACAATGAACTAAACATATTAAATGGAGAATAAATTTCAAACAAGGTGTTTCTTTCTAGCATATAAGAAAATTACTAGAATCAACAATTAAAAACTTTAGATAAGCATCATTAACCCTTGCATGAACTATAAAATCATACATTCTAACCACTGCCACTATTAGTAGGTATTTTTCTGTAAACTCCACTTGCATAATGAGAGAATAAAAAAGGCAAATAGAGTCATGAATGAAAAGAAAAGCAAACGCATATAAATATTTATAGAAGATACTATATCATATAAAATTATAAATGGAATTATAAATTCTAACCTCCAATTTCAAATAAACTTCAATAATTTCAATTATAAAAACAAATAAACTTCAAGAGGAGAAATTTTCTTATTATGACATCGTAGGCTGCATTTCGGGTTCTTTATTTTATAGATGAAACATTGAGGGATGCAATTCAAGGTGGCAAAACAATTGTTATTTTATGAGAAAATTGATTTCTGTGGAAAGACAGTTTAAGGATTGCTCACATACGGTGTAGCTAAGCATCCATTAATTTGGAGACTATAGCCTAGGATTATATCTGATACTTATTGAAAGAAACAGAGGTTTGTAATCATAAGCAACTGAATCTATGGCTTTTTACTGACTAAAGAAAATATTTCCCTGATCAAAGCAGCATATGATAAAATCGACTACAGAATAGTACCCATCAATTTTAAGAGGTGCTATTTCTTACACATTATAAGAAGTGATCTTAAATTATATTAATTCTTCATGTTACAGCAGAAAGGGGATGAGGTTTTAGATTGTGATTTTTTTTGGCTCAGTATCTGCACATAACTCTAACCCTTTTACTTTACCTCTAAAATGCTAGTAATAAAGTCAGCTAATATTGAAGCACATTCGTAATAGGCATGGAATGACTCTGAACTGCACTATGCAATACGTTAGAAAAGATCAAGATCCCACACTTGCTGGATGTGGTGTACAACATGAATGTGGGTTGTACTCCTGCAATGGTATTGCTTCGACTTTCTATAAAACACAAGAAATCAACTTCATTGTACTTGTTATGAGGTGAGCATGTAGAGTTTGGGGAATCAGTAAACCACATCACACTTGACAAATCATGGGAATCTGTGATATGTTGTAAAACATATTTAAAATCACAAATTATCACTTAATACATGAAAAATGAAAGGAAAGATGTTTTTCGAGGTCAATAGCATTTTTCTGTGATTCCAGTCATAGACTGTATGTAAATGGAATGTATGATAGTGGAATGTAAATTTTTATATTATTTTAATGATAACAGGGACAAAAAGCTTTGTATATGTTAGAGTTTTACATATTTTCCTTGTATATCATTATTCTCCCATTTACACCTATACCTATATCATATGCTCATGTGTCTGTCTGTGTGTATGTGTGTTTGTGTGTGAATTCATGTACAAACATCTATTTACTAACAAAAATGCATGTGTGTGCATTAGCATACAGAAATCAGAAGCAGAAATCAGGTTTCATCCTCAATTATGTCCACCTTGTTTCTGAGAGATGGTATCTCCCTGAAACTGCAGCAATTTGTTTCAGCTGGGCCTTTTTAACAATGAGATCCAGGTATTCACTCATCTCTACCAGCCCCAGTGGTAGGATTTCAGACAGGTACAACTACACTTGATACTTTGTGTCCATGCAAAATATCCAAACTCAAATCCTCTGCCTTATGTGGCCAGGTCTTTACCCACTGGGTCATCCATTTAATCTCAAGAACATATTCTTAATATTATCCATTCATCAGCTTATTGAAGTTTTGGCTGTTTGCAGCCTCATCGGCTGATGTGAACAGAGCAGTAATGAACATGGATGATCCCACATCTATATAGTACGTTATAGAACCATTTACATGTATGGTCACACTTAGGTGTATGTTCTTGCAGCTGGATTATGTGGTGGATCTATTTATAGCTTTTTGAGGGGCCTCCACACTGCTTTTCATAATGCTTGCACCAGTTTGTAGCCCTATCAACTGTGAATAAGTGTTACTAGCTCCCCACACCTAGACCAGCATTTGTTGTCTTTTATCTGAACCATTCTGACTGGAGTAAAAATAAAATCTTAAAATATTTTGAATTTGCATTTTAATGATGGCCAAGGGTGGTTAAACATTTTAAAACAGTGTTTCTCAACAATTTGTATTTCTTATATGGGTAATGCTTTGTTTAGTTCTGTGTAGCAATATTTTCTTGGATTGCTTTTACAGTATTTAGGGTTTTTTGAATTGTTTTTGTTTCTTGGTTCTTTGTATATTCTAGGCACTAATCCTTTGTTAGTTATGGGTGTAGTTCAAAGAAATTGTATAAGGAACTCAATCCATCTTAGCCTTAACTTAGATCCCTACTTCCTTGCTGGCTTCCAGTACTTAGCTATGTTCAGCTAGCAGACACTCTGATGCTCCCTTCTACATTGCCTTCACCTATTACCAATTATAGTTATCCAAGCCTGCTTTCAGCTCTCTAATGTCCTCTTTGTAAACAACCAAGATCAAGCTCCAAAATCTTTCCATTTTAAAATAAGCCAGGATTTTCCTTTAATTACATCATCAAAATATCTTCACGCCAACCCATAGAGTATCATGTGGCTAGATAACTGAAATATGCGGTTTCATTTAAAATGCTGAGAGTACTTTAGACCTCTGCCCACCACACACATCAAATCCCAATTTAAGTAAATGTTTGTTTTCACAAAGGGATACATCCTAAGAAAATCCACTTCCCTATGGTTTTGAGAAGCAACCCTGTATACCTCTATAGCATTAGAATTAAACCCAAATATTGAAATATCTTAGAGAGAATAGGGACTGGATTTTACAGCTCAAATCCAGCACAGTGATTGTCAAAGCCCAACCCATATTTGTTTAACTTTTCAGTACATAACGGGTCCTAAGATGTCTTGAGTAATATTTATACTTATAGCATAGCACGTAGGAAAATCTAGGTTGCGAATTTTCTAATTTTGTATGTATGTGCATCTATGTTCCTGTGAATGTGTATGTGTATATTGTGCATGTGTGGTCAGGGGAGACTCATTTGTGTGCAGCATATACATATGTGCCTTTATCCCCATGTGTGCATTTATATGTGCACACATACAGCAGCCATCCTTCTTTTTGTTAAAAATAGTATTATATTAGCCCAAAGTTTACTTATTCTTCTATGTTGATTGCCCAGCCATCCTCAGAGATCCACTTTGCCCCCTCCTTCCCTGTACTAAGATTAAAAACACATACTACTGCAACTGGATGTTTTGAGCATGATATCTATGGGTCAAATTCAGGTCTTTATGATTTAGATCAAATATGTTACAATCTCAGCAATTTTCCTAGCTAAAAAGTACTTATTTTTCACTATAAGGTTTTAAAATACCTGTTTTTCAGGATAATAATACTTTATATTGCCGATAACATATTTACAAAATGAGTGAGGCTCTTTCAACTCCCATATCTATGCACTTTCGAACAGAAGTATTTATAGGAAGCAAGCATGAAACATGTATTTTAAAAATTCACATGAAAATTTAAAGGCCTGGTGTTTGATATTTACATGTATTAACATTTAGCAACATCCCACTGCTTTGTAATTAGAGTTGACTCCCAAGAGGTACACCATAATTGCTCATTTTGTAGATGTGGCACTTCTAGATCAAGAAGTGATTAAAATATTTATATTGCACAGCTTGTTCAATTCACTTATATTATCAGATTAATTTACTTTAATTCTCTGTGCATCCATATTTCTCCCCTTTCCCCTCCGAAATAGTACTTGAAAGAAAATAACTTTTCACTCTAGTCTTAATAACAGCTGCTTATTTGAAATAAATAAAATAAAGGTAAATTAATATTGAGTACTTGATACACTAACTAACATATTGTGAATATAGTTTTTTTCTCTGAGATATAAAATACAAAAGAGACAGTAAAGTCATTTAGAGTATGTCTCCCCTGAGGAATAAGCTTTGAATTAAAAATTTGCTGGGAATCAGATAACAGATGTCTTCTTTGCACAAAGAGTTATTTTTTTTATGTTTGAAATATTTCTGATAATGAGAAAATAATATATATTCTGATGAATATATTTTTGTCTTGAATTCTTATATTTAATTACTAGATATCTTAACAGTTGCACTCAGCTTTGGTCTGCAAAGGGTTTCATTTGTGATTATTTGTGTTATGAGGCCAAAGGCTAGCAAGGAAATTGTCTGGGGCTGAGAACACACAATTGTGGGATCATCCAAAGCCATGAAAATTAGCTTTGGGCACTTCAATTTTGTGGTAAAATAAAGATGAAACCAGAATAAGGCTTAATTAAGTGACCAAGACAGAAATCACCTTTCAGTCATGTCATTGAAACTATACCATTGGAAGTAGAGACTACCTGCTTCTATCATTTTTGAAATATGTCAAAGAAATGCAGATTTTGTCCACCCTCTGGCTCATTGGAAGCTGGGTTTCCATCTCCAAGCCCTGCTGCCTTAAGGAGACACGCAAAAATCAGAGGAACTGGCAGGACTTTTGCTCCCATTACTGTTAACATTCACTGCCTGCAGTTGTCTGTCAACATGAAAAGAAAGGAAACAGAAATTTGTCTAGTTAGACTCTAATATCTTCTGGACGACAGTGTTGTAATCCCTTTAGCAAAACAGAAAATGGGAATTAAGTTAGGAAAGGGGACCTGCCAAGACAGGAATGCACAAAATCTCTCCAGCCAGCCAAAGACCTCTCTGGGTAACAGTATTGATTTCACCTGGAGGCAAAACTTTGTAGTAGCAAAATAACTTAAAGAATAATTTTCAAAGAGGGAGAAAAGAGCTTGTAAGAGATGGGAGGGGAGGGGAGCACATAAAATGGACGAGGTAAACAGAGATAGGACACAGCTAAACTTTGAAAATCAGGTAGAGCACTGCAGTGTAGATGATGCAAGCAAAGTTTGCTCTCACTTTCCACATGCAAACTCCAAAGAGTAACAAAGGGTGTTAAAGGCTACTACCCTGTGACAAGACTGAGTCATCTGCACAGTGAGGCTTTAGTTGGAGCCAGGCAAGACCCTAGAAAACTCACTCAAAGCCCCAAGTACTTAATACTGATGATAGATATGTGCCTGAGGACAATCAATATGTTCCATAGGTCCTCCCCAAGCCCAAGTGACAGTGTTCAAATAAGTAAATGATAAAAATACAGGTGACTGCCCTGGCCCCAGACTTAGTATTTTATGTCTCCCTGTTGCTACTTAAAAAGGCCTCTGTGTGTTGGTCTCTCAAACCACTGCCCCCATCAGGACTGACTACACCTGGTTATCTCCACCTGACACTCTGCCCTTTCATCTCCTCGTGTCTAATTTCACATCTTCTTTCATGCTGTCAAGAGAACTTTGAGAAAGACTGAAAAATGTAGAACTAACTACAAGGTAAACAAGCTCTCTTTGAAAAGTATCTCTTGTCTGTGGCATTTGCTTTTCTTCGTGATGTAAATATCCCTTCCATTGGTAAAGGCAGGCTGTAAATCTAAAGGCAAAGAGAACAGGAAGGATAGAAAACAAAAGCATAAACCTGAATTGGGAAGAAAGGCACCAGGCTGCTTTTCAGGAGCCAAGACAAGTTTCCTGCTGCAGTATTCTAAATATGAGTAGAGGAGTCTATCTTTGACTAGGGTGCTTCTTAAATGAACTATTATCAAAAGTCCAGTGTCACAAATGCCTAGCAGAGCCCTGATCCAGTCCTTTCCTTCCTCTCTGTATCCTTGGTGTAGCAAATGAGCCCCTTAAATGGTCATTTGAGAAGCAATCGTCTTAAAACACTGTGTTGTGTCTATATCCTTTGCTTTTTGGAATACATACACTTTAAGGTTTCCTTTGTCAACTCTTCACAAATCTCTTTGCAGACTTCACTCTAGACTTCCCTCTCTTTACTAGAGAAGTTGGTATATAAAAGGGCAGAAGGAACTGGCCTTTATGAATGTCATTATTGAAAGTCTGTAGGTTAAACATGATATTATTTAAACACAGAGCTAATTTTACTTCTCTTCTAAGATCTTCTCAATTTACCATTTCAAAGTGCTTTGTTTCATCTTTTACATTCTCCTCCAAATTACAACTTTTGGCATATTAAAATGCCTTGAGAAGAATCTATAATTTATTTTTAAGAGAAGGTACATCTGTTACTGAACTATCCAAGTTGCATCATGTGCCTGACCTGTGCACAAGAGGCGCTCACTCAACCTCATTGAAAAAGGGTATGATGGTTTGTATATGCTCGGCCCAGGGAGTGGCACTATTAGGAAGTGTGGCCTTGTTGGAATAGGTGTATCACTGAGGCATAAGCTTAAGACCCTCACCCTAGCTGCCTGGAAGTTAGTCTTTTACTAGCAGCCTTCAGATGAAGACGTAGAACTCTCAGCTCCTCCTGTCTAATGCCTGCCTGGATGCTTCCATGTTCCTGACTTGATGATACTGGACTGAACTTTTGAACCTGTAAGCCAGTCTCAATTAAATTTTGTCTTTTATAAGGCTTGCCTTGGTCATGGGGTATGTTCGTAGCATTAAAACCCTAACTAAAATAAAGGACAATGGACTGTGGACTCCAACCTGTCTAGGAAATCAAAAAGTCTGAGAGTCACATCCAGCACTGCTGTTAACTAGATACATTTTAATCTGTCATTGCCTTCAAGAGTCAAGTTCCTATAACAGAATACTATAGACATAGATGATTATTTAAAACAACACAAAAATTTTCGCATAGTTCTGAAGGCTGTTTATGATCAGCCATAAGCATATGTAGTAAATAGCAGTAGCTTCGTCCTGTTTCTCCAGGTTTTTATTTTGTAGAAAGAGAAATTACACCTCTTTAAAAGGTACAAATGCTATTCATCACTTCTCCGACTTAACCCCGAATCAAATCCTAATCCTAATTCCATTCTTTGTAGGCTAGAATTTCAACACATGATCAAAGGGCAATCCTATTTTTGCCCTGTAAATTGTAGGGAACTATTTATAAAATGAAATATAAGTGGGTACTTTTAAAGGGTCCTTTCAATATTAAACACTTCCAAATTCAGCTGCTACTTATACCACGGATAACAAAATCTAATAAAAGTGGCAATTAAACTCTCCATAAAAAATATTTATTGTCCCTACCAAGGGAACTAAGTCCTTTCATTTTCAAAAATCTGACTTCATTACTGTGGAGGCTAATATGTAGCATGTATGATGGATACAAAGGAGATGATATTATGTAAGGTTCATGAATGAGGCCACATTTATTCATTAGCTAATAGTTGCTGGTTATTTAAATGGTTGCCAATGATTTATCAACATAAGAACAAAAAACATATACACAAATTGAGAATATTTTAGCATTCTTAATTTTTTCCCAAATTAAGGAAAAGCATTGGTAAGAACTATACATTAGTCCTGGGCTTTGTACTTGCTAAGTGTAGTCTACACTGAGCTAGGGACCTAGCTGAGTTGCCAATTTTTAACAAATAGTTGGTAGATAGCAGCGTATTCCATTTTGCATCAATGTAAATGCATGCAAATATATTTGCGTGTTCAAATATATTTTTTGAAATTTCAGTCAGTTTTCAGGAGATAATAAAGGTGTACTTATGAACACCAACTTAAAAGAGAAGGAAATGTTTCTAACTGTAGCATCTTCAATTACTGTGTCAAACACTTCAGCTGTACCTCTTTAAATGTACTAACAGCGTAATAATTGGGCCCCAAATTCCTGAAATTTTAACAAGTGGCCCTCAGAGGTTAGAAAAACTTTCCACATAAACTTTACATGCTTACACATCCTTGCTCTGAACCTCTGCTCTGAAATTCTTCCATTCAAGTCTAGTGGCTAACCGGATAACAGACACAGAATCTAGAAAGTGTGTTGGCAATTGCCCCTGCCCTGTTGGCCTTTTTTTGGAAATAAAGTTTTATTGGAACAAATATCTAATTTACATATGAATTTCTTCCTTATTTCGTGTTATATACCCATTCGTTGTCAATGGCTGGTTTCACGTTACAGAGGAGAGCACTGAGAAAGAAAAAAAATAATAAGGCCTAAAATATTGATTAAGCCTCATGTGCCTTTCCCTTGCAGTTCAGCATGTTCAGTGGTGCTCTTCATGTTCAGCCTGTGTTTCATCAGTCACATTGGTGATACTTTAGGTGTAGCTTCTGATGTTACTATGAGAGACAATCTCACAGCAAAGTCCCTCCCTGATCTTTCCCCCCTCTTCTTGCGATGTTCCCTGAGACTGAGGTGCAGAAATTGTGTTGTAGATGTGTCTATTGGGCTACACAACTTTGCATGTTGTGATATATATCATATACATATATATATATATATATATCACAAATATACATATATATGATATCATATATGCATACAATAGCAATTGATGGAAAAACAGGCTATGAATCTGAAGGAGCAGAGAGAGGTATATGGGAAGGTGTGGTGGGAAGGAAAGAGAGAAATGTAATTAAAATTCAGCCTCAAAAATAAAAAAAAATATTTACTAAGTCACTTTATAGATCAGCTAATTGAGTTGCAATTCAGGAGACTTGGAAATGTAAATTGTAAGGCTTTACTTCAATAAAATAAGCTGGGTCTGAATTTTGTGAGACTGTCAAGTGGACCTATGTAAATTAAGTTCAGAGTACTGACTGCTGGTCCTGATCAGGCTTCTATTTTAGGTGCACTTCGGAAACTTTAAAATTCAAAAGACCTCTGACCTGTAACCAAGCACGCTCACCTAAAAATTCTGAATTAGGAAAGAAATATATACAGAGATACACATTGAAGGAATTGGTCTGTAAGATTCCGGGTGCTCAAAGACCATTGGGAAGGACAGGCAGCCCGAGACTCAGGTTCCACCCACAGATTTTATTTTTATTATTACTTTTAGCTCTGAGACTCTTGACTCCCACTCTCAAATCGCTGAAGTGATTGAACTATATTTACGTGGGATAAATTCTTCTTTGACAAAGCCAACTGATTTGAAACTCTCACTAAATCTATAAACTAAATGTTTGGGAACATAGGTCACCATTTCATTAATTAGAGACCATCACCTGGTCAAACTGGACATCCTAGCATAATGCGAAAGCGTCTTAAGAAAGAGTTGGATGGGAGAGCTGTATACATTGGATACACAAGAGAACAGTGTACCAGGATAATTAATCAGCATCTGACTTTAGTAACTTAGAAAGGTGACTATGACTCGCTGCTCTAAAATAATAAACTTTTCATCGCTCATTTTTGATAGCGAAAATTTATTTTGTATTCCATACGTTCTAATAAGCTTTTACAAGGACACCATGTTAAAGAAAGCAAATGGTAATTATTTTCTTCAGAAGCTAGGCCCTATTACTATTTTTGGGGTCCAGAAGTTTCTTTTCATTTTTTCAAATACAAAGAATGATGGCAATGTTTTCATGCCATAGAACTAAACTACAGAATATATTGTATTCAAAGATACTGATGATTGTATAGTTCCAAAGGATAATCCTTGAAAACAACTAACTCTCTCTCTCTCTCTCTCTCTCTCTCTCTCTCTCTCTCTCTCTCACACACACACACACACACACACACACACACACACACACACACACACACAAAAGTAAACTTCTAAAACAAGAAAAAAAACATACAAAATAACCCAAAAATATTTTCTATGAGTTGAAATGATAAAGGTTTCCACTTGTAATGAGATCCTAGTTGAAACAACTCTTTAGATTTCTCCTGGGGTATGTACTTGCCAAAGACAGACATAATATTTTCTCATTATTAGCCCTTCAGTAGAAAAGAAACCGGGTATCATGTTCTTTTCCATCTCGCCGAGGAAAGGACATTTGAACCAGTAATTTAGAACATGGAAATGAAGGAGAAGTGGCTAGGGAACTCGCAGTGATGCATAATTATTTCTCTGAAGGAGACGGGCTGTGAATACTTGTGTTGATTCTGCTTTGAGAGGAGCTCTCCTGAGGAATCTGATTTAGGAAGAGGTGAAATCATTGGAACAGCTCCACATGAGCTCAGACACCTCATTTATTTATTGTGTCTCATGGTGCTCTGACAATCTACTATGACCACCAAAAGCGATGTCAAATGATCCAGGGTGTATTTAGATATTAGGTATCATGGTGTGTGTGTGTGTGTGTGTGTGTGTGTTGCTGTGGTATTTTATGTCAATATACACATTTGTATGGTTTAAAATAAGACAGTTTTTTTAAATTAAAGTTGAGCTTCTAAACCCCTCTGTAAAGAAATAAACTTAGTGTGGATCTATATACCATTGTCTGCAGAAGCAGACGTGGTGAAAGGTGAACCTGCCGGCTGTGATTCATGATTCAGGGCCACTTTATAAAATAGCAATGCCTGCACAGTATCACCAGTATGCAGTCCAAGCACTAGCCTGAAATAAAAAACAACAACAACAAAAAAAATAGGTACCACCCACTTTTTAACTTGGAGCACCCTCTTTTCACAGTAAGTACTCGAGATTCTGTCTGTACACCCATTAAGCATTAAACATTAAAACTGAAAGAAAATGAAGCCAGCATTGTGAGAGAGCAGAGTGCATGGGCAGCATTGGAAGGAACTAATGCAGTTATAGTTTAATTAAACATTATTTAAAGGAAATGTGTATAGTGCTCAGAATAGAAGCTGCAGCACCAGAAGTATCCTGAAAAGCAGCCCAGACTTTGCTTGGTTACCAGGCTCCCATTTCTGTTTCTCTTCTGTTGCTGTACTTCTTATCCCTCACAACGTCCCAGACCCACCCACTCTTTTCTATCATCTGCCATATAACAGAGGACTGTTCTAAAGCTGTGGTAATGACTTCGATGCCATCTCTTAACTCCATGTTTTGCCTGGGCTCTTTACTATTCTAGCTGGAAAGGACTTACACTTGTCATTTTATTTTTTGAACAGTTTCATAATATAGATAATGTACTGTGATTGCATTGAACCCTGTTATGCTCTTATCCCTACCTGCTCTGAATCTTTCATATTTTCAACCAGTTGGCTTTCTATTTTCCTGATCCACTGAGTTGAGTTAGGGTTCGTTTACATAAGCATTTGTAGGGAGCTATTTGCAGGAACATGGCGAACTCTCCAGTTGTTCCACAGCTGGAGAAAATGTCACTCATTAATTGACAATAGTTCCTCCAGAAGCTTTTTTCTGGTTTAACCGCAGGATCTATTGATACAAATACCTTGGTATTGTGAACTTTGGGACATTTCCTCTCTCACAGCATTGAATTTCAGGTATTAACACTGTTTTCTTGAGGGGGAGGGGGAATTATATTTCTTTCAATAGGGCTCTTCTTGCCTGATTCTTATTACAATTTGCATCGACCAATCTTAAGAATATCATTGGCATTTAAAATTTGTAAAGTCTATACAGGTAGAGATGAAGAGTTGTACTTGTCATGCGTGTCTGCTTTCATTCACCAAGGATAAATAATCTCAAGTGCTGAATGCTTGTTTGTTTTCCTCTGAGTGGACATTCAGTTAATGAATGGCTGTGATGTGAGCCCCTGTGAAAAGTTTTATGATATCATGACAATCACAATATTCTCTTAATTGTTTTCAGCTGCAATTTAGGTTGTCAGTCTATTGTGTGTCTCTTTAATGCTATGATTTTTACAATATAAAATATGTGGCATCTCCTAATTGAACAGGTCTATGTTTCCAATATTTGTTGCATGTCTTTGGGACATATTTTGCTAATTGCCACCATATTTCAAGCTTTTTATTAATATTACATCTATTATAGTAATTTATGAAAAGAGATCTTTATTATAATTCTTGTGATTGCTTGGGAGTAGCATAAACCTCAAGGCAAGGCACAAACTTACCCAATAAATGCTTCGTGTGCTCTAGTTGCTCTAATAAGTAACCATCCTCACATTGCTCTCTATCTCATGATACCTTCCTGTTCCCTGAGACTACCCATTAGGTCAGTCAACAACCTTCTAATGGCCTCTAGGTATTCAAGTGAAATGAATAGTTATGCACGTCTCACTTTAAATCAAAAGCACAAAATGACTAAGTTTGGTGAAGAAGGCATGTTCAAATCTGAGCTAAATCAAAAGCTACAGGTCTCAGGCCAGGCAACCAAGCTCCAAATTCAAGGGGACCATTTTCAGGGGAAATTTAAAGAGTGACACCAGTCGGTATGCAAGTTATAAAAGAAGGAAATATCCTTGCTGTGCCTGTGGAGAAAGTTTTATGAGATCACGACAATCACAATATTCTCTTCAGCCAAAACGTAATCCATATCAGATCTTTCTTTAATTCCAAGAAGTTTGGGAGAAGTGAAGAAGCTGCCAAAGAAATGTTTGAAGATAGCAGAGGTATTTTCAAAAAATTAAAGGAATGTAATTGTTTCTTCTCTTCATACATACATACATACATACATACATACATGCATACATACAAGAGCAATGAGAAGCTAGAGTAAAATACCTAGTGCTGGCTACCTACAGTGATGAAGGTGGCTCTGATAAATAAACATTCAGCATAGACTAAAACTTACTTACCTCCAAAGAAGATATCATGTCTCCCCAACTTGCTTCTTGGTTCTGGTGTTTGTGCAGGAATAGGAACCTGACTAAGACATCCCTCTCAAGTTCCTCGAGCCTTTAAGTATTATAATTTATCTGCTTCCTGTGCCCTGATAGTAGAAACTGGAGTCTAGGAAACAACATGTCTTTTTCATGGATGGCTGAACGTTTTATGCCAGCTTCTGAGATCTATTGCAAGAAGAAAATCAAGAAGTGTAGTGGGTTGGGCCTAATACTCAGATTGTATAAAAATACAGAGAATATTCATAAAAGCAATTGTTTTGAAAAAATTATCAATGAATAATAAAATGACTGTGAGAAAATGATTGGAAACAGAATTTTTCCATATTCTCTTAAAAGAATAACATACTATTTACAAATACAAAAAGCAACAAAAACACCAGCCATGGGAAACTTACTCTTTTGCATATTGAAACATAGCAAAATTTAAAGAACACAAAACTGAAAGTGTATGTGCCATTGAATATCAATGTTCTAGTCCTTTTTATTTTAATTAAAAGCTATTTCCTCTCAAATAAATCTTTAATAATACCTCAGTGATTTGATGTGTCATTCATGCTTCTCACACTAATTTTTTTCTTTTATTGGATATTTTCATTTACATTTCAAATGTTATCCCCTTTCCTGGTTTCCCCACCAGAAACCTGCTATCCTGTTCCACCTCTCCTTGCTTCTATGTGGGTGCTCCTCCACCCACCCAGCCAATCACTCCCTCCCTCCCACCTCCCCGCCCTGACATTCCCCTATACCCATATCATGCAAAACCAAGGGCCTCTTCTTCCACTGATGCCGACAAGGCCAGTCCCTGCCACAGATGTGGCTGGAGCCTTGGGTCCATCCCTGTGTACTCTTTGGTTGGTGGTTTATTCCCTGGGAGTTCTGGGGGTTGGGGTGGGAAGAGTTGGTTGATAGTGTTGTTTCTTCTTATGGGGCTGCAAACCCCTTCAACTCCTTCAGTCCTCTCTCTAACCCCTCCATTGGAACCCAATTCTCAGTTCAATGGATGGCTGTGAGCATTCACCTCTGTATTTGTCAGGCACTGGCAAAGCCCCTCAGTAGACAGATATATCAGGCTCCTGTCAGCATGCACCACTTGGCATCCACAATATTGTCTGGGTTTGGTGGCTGGATATGAGATCGATCCCCAGGTGGGGCAGTCACTGGATGGCCCCTCCTTCGGTCTCTGCCCCACACTTTGTCTCCATATTTACTCCTGTAAGTATTTTTGTTCCCCCTTCTAAGAAGAACTGAAGCATCCATGCTTTGGTCGTCCTTCTTCTTGAGCTTCATGTGGTCTGTGAATTGTATCATGGGTATTCTGAGATTTTGGACTAATATCTACTTATCAGTGAATGCATAATGTGTGTTCTTTTGTTATTGGACTACCTCAGTCAGCATGATATTTTCTAGTTCCATTCATTTGCCTAAGAATTTCATGAAGTCGTTGTTTTTAATAGCTGGGTAGTACTACATTGTGTAAATGAACCACATTTTCTGTATCCATTCCTCTGTTGAGGGACATCTGTGTTCTAGCTTCTAGCTATTAAAAGTAAGGCTGCTATGAACATAGTGAAGCATGTGTCTTGTTATATGTTGGAGCATCATTTGGGTATATGCCCACGAGTGGTATAGCTGGGTCCTCAGGTAGAACTATGTCCAATTTTCTGAGGAACTGCCAAACTGATTTCAACAGGGGTTGTACCAGCTAGCAATCCCACCAACAATGGAGGAGTGTTCCTCTTTCTCCACATCCTTACAGCAGCTACTGTCACCTGAGTTTTTGATCTTAGCCATTCTGACTGGTTTGAGGTAGAATATCAGGGTTATTTTGATTTGAATTTCACTGATGACTAACCAGCAAACTCCTACCACTGATAAACAACTTCTGTAAAGTGGCTGGATATAAAATTAACTCAAATAAATCAGTAGCCTTCCTCTACTCAAAGGATAAAAAGGCTGAGAAAGAAATTAGGAAAATGACACCCTTCACAATAGTCACAAATAATATAAAATACTTCAGTGTGACTCTAACAAAGCAAGTGAAAGATCTGTCTGACAAGAACTTCAAATCTCTGAAGAAAGAAATTGAAGATCTCAGAAGATGGAAAGATTTCCCATGCTCATGGATTGGCAGAATTAATATAGGAAACTTACTTTAAATTTGTTAGTCAAGAGGTCCAAAAGACCTTCCAAAATAATATAGGTTATTGTCATTGACCGTGTTTGCTTACTTAAAAATAAGACCCTATTACTAAGGAAACCACATATGTCATACCTAGGACTTGAAGGAATCATAATGGATTTGACCCAAAAGCCTCCTTCCTGTGGACTATCTCTCTTAGTATTGAAGGTATTAAAAACGGGAAAGATCAATAGTACTACCCAGCAGTAAAACTGTGAATCATGACAATGTCTAGCCAGACAAAATATCATGAATGGTTGCTATAACAACACATACATTGGGGTAACCAATACCTGTCTATTTGGACTTAAAGCCCACGCAATTGGTTGGGATTTATGCCTGGTACAATAACCTAATTACAACCTCACAGACCACAAAAGAAACCTAATACTGCCATTTTCCTTAATGAAAATGGTTTCCAATTATATTCTATATACTTACCCTATGTCCACGAATAAGTATAGCTTTCATGCCTCATCAATAAATTTCTTTTTGCCATAAATGAAGGCTTCTACAGAGATCCACAACTGATAAAAATTCAGAGAATAAATGACCTTGGGGCACCATGCTCCAATTGGTATATCAACAATGCAACCCTTGAAGATCAAAGAACAAAGGAGAAGAGGTAGAAATATTTTAAGAGGCAGAGTACCAGAATGTCAGCTGCAAGGCAAAACTAGACATGACAACAATGCTTCACCAATGAGATCTCAACAGTATGATTGCCTTAACACGTCTTGCATAGTGACCATATCAGCTGATATATCAAATTGGATGGGGAAAAACATTTTGAGTTTCCATCTCATTTACTGACATTACATTTTGTCCATTTTTGTATTAGTATAACGACATGCCCATGCTTAAAATGTACTCCACAAACAATTTGTGATTTAGGGGCAAACCTTGAATCAGTTTCCTATGTTTAGTGTCCTTGGTGTTTTCTCAGTGAGGCTTTTTTATGTGTATCTCTTCCCTTGGTTATCACATCTACAGTTTAGCTCATCTGTCCTTAAACACTAAGGCTTTTATAATAATCTAAATTGAATATAATACAAACACATGGGAATGAAGGTGATGGGTGAGTATCCCTTCTTTAAAACATTTGGGACCAGACCAGGAGGGTTCAGAGTTCAAGTTTGACCAAGTTTAGAGTTATGTGTTTAAACTACTGGTTGAACTGAAAAAAAAGTTATTAAAAGTTATTTTTTTAAAATTTTGGCACATCTTGGGAGAAATTTTTATGAGGCTGTATCCTTAGATGTAGAGTTCCTGGCAAGGAATGCCTGCTGAGAAAAGGAGAATGTTTCTCCAAGGATGAGCCCTTGGTGTTAGGTTAACACCAAAAGGATGAACCTTTGGTGTTAGGTTAGCTAACACCAAATGGTCAGTCCAAACACTTGTGTGTATGGTTGTCTTAGTTACATTTTATTGCTTATACATCATGATGAAGGTAACTCAGAAAGTACTCAATGTGAGGGCTCACAATTATAGAAGTCTTGAGACAATAATTATCATTGTGCGGAGCAGGGCAGTAGGCAGACAGGCAATGCACTGGAACAGTAGGTAAGGGCTTACATCTGATCTACAAGCACCAGTCAAAAGAGCAATCCAATTGGTAATTGCTTGGAATTTTAAAACTGCAAAGCCTATTCCCCAGGGACATACTTGAAAACTCTTTCTAAGCATTTCCTCTAACAGGGTACCAAGCTCTCAAACATATGAACGTATGGGTATCATTCTCATTCCCGCCACTGAGTGACCAACACTTAATTGACCAGAAATGCACACGGATGCATGAGTGTGTACACGCACACATACACACACACACACACACACACACACACACACACACACACATGCACACACAGGCACATACACATACACCACATATATATTATATTTAAGAAAGAATGTAGAGGGAAGTATTTTAGGGGAAAGAAAAGGTAAGCAGATTATGTAAACACAGTACTCATGTATGAAATACTCATTATGATAAAATTTTTAATTAATAAAAACAAATTTACCATAGAGAAACCAATCAGACACCACCTTAGGTGAGTGAACCAAACCAGAATCACTTTTAATTGAATAAAACAACAAAGTGTACCATTATGTAATATACTGAGGACTGTTCGTTTGTGACATTATTGCCCAAAGTACATAACATGAGTTTATCCATAAAGAGACATAAAAATGTCTAAGAAATGGTCATAGTCCTGATATGCTTGTAAAGGCAAGACTGCTGTGTGTGTTAACAATGTCTTGTTATGGTTCAGGAACAAAAAAAGACAGTAGAAGAAAACTGAAGAAATGTGAATGATCCTTGATAATAAATAACAAGTTAGATAATTGGTTTACTGTTCATGAAAAAATGTATTTTAGTAATGTGAGATGAATGTAATTTTTAAAAAGAGTCTGGAAAGACTAGGACACCTCTGATTTTAATTCTCACAAAAATTATGGAAGTCACAGACAGTCCTAAAACAAAAAAAAAATATATAAATAGTTCTAAGACCTTTTATACTTCAATAGTGATGGGAGATGATCATAGTCCTCTAAGATATTTTTTCTTCACTGAAAAATAAAGCATATGAAGGTGCATTAGTGTTCAAAAATATGTATTAATTTTAAACACCCTTTTATATTTGTCAAGTAACTGTTTCTGTTATCTAATTTAAAATAAAATATATGAAACATATACACAAGTTACAAATAGATAACTATCCTGAAATATTCCAATACTAGAGATGATATATTTTTGTCATGAAAATACCCAGAGAACAGATAACCAGTAAGAAAAATGGGTCCATGAGGTGACACAAAATGATGGTGACAAGGACAGTAGCAATGGTGAGGAAGAGAGAAAAGAAATGAGGTGACAAGATGAAGAACATAAAGGACTGTATTTCTTAGTCATCACTGTGCACATCATGGTCCCATGGGTTGGTGGGAAATGTGGGGGCAGTAATTATTGTAGAAAGAAAAACTAGTGAGAGATTTCAGCCCCAGGAGACAAATTTGAGAGTGAATAATTTCCTTGTGAAACTTTTTGTTAACAGATGAAAAATTTAATTGATAAACTCAGACTTATTCAAAGTTCCTTCCAGTTTTGAAATCCTTTCTGTATTTTCTTTAGCCTGACAGTTTCAGTCTACATTCCTGGTATCCTTCTAAGAACAAAAGCCAGCAATGATCTTAGTTTTAAAAGCAGATACGAGGTAGTTAGAAAAAATCTCATGTAAATGCACCTGGTTTAGAGAAATAATTATCCTTCCTCCCAGAGAAATAAGCATGCTTTCTGATATTTGATCAAAAATATAATGTCTGTCCTATAGAGCTGAAGCATATAGTTGCATCAGTTCATACTACTTTAAACTGGGGAAAAATGGTTGCATGAAATATCCTAAATGGAACACGTTCCAACTGTAATATTGATTTCAATTTGGAATATATAAGAATATCACTAATGTTTGTTGTGGCAGAACCATGAGATTTGGGCTGTTAAGTATGAATTAGTCTTCTGTTTTCCTTCCTTATTAGTGTATTCTAAAACCTCTAAATTGCATGTATTATACATTAAGAAGATAATTGGCCCAAACTGAGGCATGCTGAGTCTACATTTTGCAAAAGGATAAAAGATAAAATAACCATTTCAAAGTTAGCAAGATAAAATTAGAGAGTTTCTCAAGTAGAAACAAAACCACACCCATTGTAGCTATGAAAATTGCAATGAAAAGTCACCACTAAACCCTGCATTTCCCAGGGTAATAATTCACAAGGAGAATCACTTATTGTCTTAGCCAGTGTTTTCTAGAACAGAATCGGAAGGATGAATGTTCATTTTAGAGGAGAGAATGTTTTTAGAAATATTTACATTGCAGATGGTGTAGAACTACAGCAGCTACAGAGAACAAGGCTACTTGAAGTGACCCTTGTCTAATTTTACTTTATGATGATCATTATGACTCTGTACTGTGAATAAAAAATAGACTAGAATCAAAAGAGAAAGTTATTGGAAGAATAGACATTAAATTATTAAAATGGAAGATAAAAAACTAATAGTGAATAAAGTTGATTTATTGATAGACCTGATTAAATGATTTGCAAAGAAGGAAGGAGAATGTTTGCATCCAATATTTTCTTGTAATCTGAGGATGGAAATCACCACTCACTAGTGATTAGAAAGGGTCCGTGCAGAATTGAGAGGAAACAGAGAAATGTGATCTTTTCTCTGCAAGCCTTTTTATTAAATCCCCAAGCACAACAGAGATGGAGTTAATGAATGGAAAGCACATGGTGAAGCACTCAGGCTGTCAACAGGGATGCAGTAGGTGGCTAAGCTAAGAAATGATGAACAAGGTCCCAAGCACAAAGTCAATCATAGGACCCTGTGATTTCAAGGATAACATTCAATTCTCCTGTAGATAGAAAACATTTGCTTTTCCAAATTAAGACCAGAGGGGGGGGGGGGGAGAGAGAGAGAGAGAGAGAGAGAGAGAGAGAGAGAGAGAGAGAGAAACAGAGACAGACAGTGACAGAGAAACAGAGACAGAGGTGGTAAATTGCATACTATGTCAGTAAAATGATTAATTTCCAATGCATCCTATCATAAAATTTAGAGAATTTCTTTTTTCATATAAACTAATAATGACAGTCTGTCCTTCAATCATCATAGGACCTTTTTAATGACCTCACTTTTAGAATATATGTGTAGCCCATGGTGGCAAAATACATAGGCTTATATTTTACTTTTGGGGACCAGAAAATGAATATCTGTCTTTGGCTGTGACACTGTCCCATGTCCTCAATCTGTCATTGTTAATTTCCCCCATGTAAAGACATCACTTATCCAACGTGAACCTTTATTTCTATCACTGTTTTCATTATAGATAAAGAGGATGAGTTTATTCCTAATCACCAGTCATGGCCTTGGCTTTGATTTTCTTTGTAATTTAGATGATACATACACCACAGGAAAGAGTCAGACGCTGATGTCAATAAACTCATGCATAGTAAAAATATATTTTATTTACTATTCAGAAGGTGAAAATCTTTGAGGTTATTGGTGTTTTAGGAGACACATATTGAAACTCATCTTTACAGGTTTAAAACCTCCTAACGTTCAGTACATGATAAATAATTTATATTTCATTATTCAGTGAAAATAAAGATAAATGTAAAGATTGAATCTGTTAACTATTATTCTCATAAATCAAGAAAGTTTTACATACCTATCTACAAAAGAAAACTTTTATAATAACACTTGGAAAGTTATTACAAGCAAATATTTTTAAAACGTCATGCCAGTTTACCATTCAATGTTACTTTAAAAGTACATCTGTTCATTCATTAAATTATGCTAGGTATTCATTTAAGCACTAGTGATAACACAGCAAAGTAACACAGAAAAGTGTTCTTTCCCATCTAAACTATATCTTAATGGAGAGAGCAAAGTGCCCAGAAACCTGTCTGCAATAAAGTAATAGTTGTCTAAGTGGATCTCACTGCAGACAATCATCTATGCCTAAAAATTTATGAAGATGGGATATTAGTGTGTTCTCTGCTTGTCCTTCCCAGTGCTAGAGAGGAAGAGAAGAGTAAGGCAATACTCCTTGTACCTCTAATGTTCTACTGGTAAGCACTCTTGGTCGCTAGAGACAACTGTAAACCGGAGACTACTACCTCAGTAGCAGGTCCATGTTCTTGACCGAGTATTTAGTAAATGAGCATCACAAAGAGAGGGTGAAAGAGAAAGACAGGAGGTAGGAAGAAGCAAGAGTAGCTTGTTGTTTAAAGATGGTGAAATAAAAGGCAGACACTAGAGTCATAAAGGAAGGGATACTCTCATAAGGTACCAGAAGCTTAACACGAAGAGACCTCCAATGGAGGTTGTGCTCTGGGGAATATTCAGAATCCCTGTTACTCATAAAATTTCTCCTGACAAAGTGACTATTCAAATATTAAGATATCAGGTAAAAGGCCTGAAATTGACAAGAGAAGGCATTGAGCAAACCATGAGGTCTTACATCAAAAAAGAGAATGGTATTCTTTTCTAGAAGTTAATATTAATACTAAATAATGATTCCTGAAATAAAACACACACACACACACACACACACACACACACACACACACACAAACACACAGGGTTAGCATGCCTTAAAACATTTTGGAATTAACTGAACTAAAATATCAAGGCAAAAACTTAGGGTTGGGGACACAGAAGAAAGGAAAATGTAAAAGCTTGTCCAGATTTGCACAGTGTAGGGAACAGAAGTGAAAGGACTGGAATCACCATTCTAGACTAATATGAGAGAAAAGTGATATTGTGCTGTTATTTTTTCCTCATAATAAAGAAATACACATATGGTTATGCAGAGAGAGAAGGAAGGAAATGAATGTGTAGAATGCACACAACCTATGTTTGGAGCAAAGATACCTTTTAAAAGGAAGAACAGTGATTACTGAGGATTTGTTTATGGGGGATAATCTGGCAGAATTGTTAACCAAACGAAAGAGAACGAAAGTGCAGAAAAATAAATTAAACACTACTGTGATTTGCATAAAGCAAGAACTGAGGTATAAAATCAAGCACACTGGGTCGTCCAATGATATGCACAGAAAAAATAAATTCTACTCAGCACAGACTGCTACACTGGCTGAGAGAAAATAAAACTGTTTTTGCAGAAAGGCACAAAGCAAAAAATATCCAACAAGAAACATTGACATAGGGAATGGTCAAATATATAGTCTCCAGACGATGTAAACAAAAGTGAATAAAGTTGATGTTAAAAGCAAAAATGAAAGCTGTTGTCAGTAACAGTGATAGACACTATATAGTGGGGGATGTACGGGTACATGAAAAGAAGCAGCAATGCAGTCAATACAAAGATCAAGACAGGAAAACAGCAACCTTTATTAAAAAAAATGGTTGGACATACATCCACAGAGGACTGTTTTATAGTATTCCATTTGTCTCAACAGTAAAACAAAGATAATGTATGGACCTAATAGAACAGGAATCATGTCTGAGAGAAAAGACATGTGTGTCTTTATAATGTACACATGAGAGAATGCATCATTTAATGAGTAAGAGAGGTCATGTTTTATAGGTTAACTAGAAAAAATCTATGTATATCTTTATAGAAAATATTTCACATATAAAATACATGATGCATGTACTATCAATATATTTAAAACCACATTTTCGTAAATGCCTGTGTACATAAACATACATATTTATCTCATAAATTTTATTAAGGAAGAGATAAAATATTGTTATTTTACCAGAAGAGTTAAATACATTAATTGGTCTAAATGCCTGAAGTGAGAGAAGTCCTGAGTAAAAATAGTCAAGGAAAAAAGCTTCAATATAGTTTACTTACTTCTACTACATATAACTTATATACCAATTTATTCTAGTCAATGTATGTCACATGGCTCTCTACCTCCCCTCAGTTTCATGTGTCTATCTCCTGGAGACCAGGACAAAATCTCCTGTTCTCTGTCTAACTCTGAGTCAGTCTCTCTCTTTCTCTCTCTCTCTCTCTCTCTCTCTCTCTCTCTCTCTCTCTCTCTCTCTCCTCCAGATGTCTTACCTTCTAATCCTGCCTCATCTCATTGGCCATCAGATTTTTATTGATAGATGATGCTTTGACACAGTCCATAAGAGATTCCCTCTATACTCTCTCTCAGAGAAAAGGAAAAAAGACACACACAAAAAGGGAAGCCAAAACAAATTTTAAAAAAGAGAAAAGAATAATCTGATGACAAACACAAAAATCACAAAGACAAAAAACCCCCATTGATTGTGTTTTGAGTTGGCCAACTATATCCAGAATCCTCACAATTAGTTGTTATAACCTTATAAGTCTATAATTGTTTACTTCTTTTAAATAAATTATGTATGTATCTGGTTGTTGACAGACTGGGCACAGTATTCTCCCTTTAGAGTTCGTCAGGTTAAACACTTGTGCTCTTAAAGTAAAAAACTACATTTGTCTGTTCATGCTGTCCTTAATATATTTCCATAAGCTTCCATGAATCTATGAATCTAACATCACTATAAACCTCGAGCCTAGTGTTTCATCCTAGAGTTGGAACTGATTCATACTGCGGAGAACAGCTTGTCTTCAGAAGCTTTTAGTCACTCTTTTCACTCCATTACAGGTTTTCCTGTTGCTTCTCTCTTCTCTCCCACCCGCTCTGGACACACATTTACTTCTTTATGAACCTTGGAGTACTCTATAGAGTGCCTTTGCAGTGCACTAAAGAACTAATTGTGTTGTAATGGGAGTTCTTTTCAGAATCCTCCATCAAAGGCAGTGCTGGAAGTGGGAGAGTCTCTGGAGAGCTTCGGGAGTGCTTGTGTAGCCCAGCTTGTATTGCTCCCAGCTGGGGTAGAGTGCTATTCATAGTCCATCACATTTCTCTTTCACTTTCTGGTCCTTAATCTCATAATCACTGATCACTGAGAGAATCTAACAGAAGCAATTGAACTAATATTGTGAAAACTGCATGTGTGCATATAAATGAACACCTTGCATGTGATTTCATAACGCTTGCAACTTACTTTAAGCCCATCTTCATGCCCAGTAAAGACATCATCTTTAGAGAGAATGTATGTTACAATTGATAAAATTTTTCACAAGGGACAAACTGTAAAGGTGTTAGGTCATTGTACAGAAAAAAATTAAGCAAATAAACTTGTTTTCCCAAGGCTCTATTACTGACCTTTACAAACACAGGCAGAATAGGATAGTTTGTGAATAATTTAGTTTCTGTACATACCAACAGAGTTGATTAAACTGAGTTTTCCATATATCATTATGGATTAATGAAAAAGTAATCATATCACTTCATGTGTTAAACAAATGGGAACCAAAACCATCCATGTAGTAGGCTAGATTCTAATCCAGGAATTAAAGCTCTATTCTTAGCATTTAAGGAGCTAATTTTGAGAGAAATGAGATGGGACACAAATAAGAACTGAGACGGTTTGTTCAACTTACTAATGGGTAGCTTTCCATTTGGCTAGAGCCACAGAGCTACTATCAGGAGGTTAGTTATTTCTTCTCCAAAGGATTGAATCATGCACACAGCAGAAAGCAAACTGACATATAGGAAAGCAGGCACCAGAAATTCCTGAGATTCAGAGTTACCTGTGACTAGAATGTGCTAGACTGTGTAACACAGTGAAAGAGGCAACTACCATGGCTACTAAAGGCTAATGCAACAGAAACCTCTAGCAACAACAGGAGTCATGTTACTGCTCTGTGATAAGACATCGTCAGAGGCCACCATGTTCCAGTGGCCTAGAGAAGTATCATTAACCATTAGCTATCCTTTATTTCATTGTACGTTGGTTCCATTTTATCTGGATCATGACTTCGGCTCTTCCTGATTCTCTTTCGACATCTGATTCTATGACACATTCTAAAGACCAGTCTTGCATAGCAGCTAGTTCCTATAATTACAGCAGTTGGGAAAATAAGGCAGATATAACAGTAATTCAAAGCTAGGTTAGGTTATATCAAACTCATTCTCATACAACTTCAATGAAAGCAACAACAAATAAACCCACACAATAAAAAACTTCATATGAATCCATGAGAGAAGAATAAACATGATTTATTCCAATTTTTCATTGTTCCATGGATAATCCTTCCCCCCATTAAGTTTATTGTTGAAAAAAATGTATCACTGTGGACCCCACTTATCCTGAATTACTCAGTCTCACACCTAGAGTACATACTCTGTGATAAAACTTTTTCACAATTCCTTAGTTTGGTCTCTGTATTTTTTTAATGGGGATAAGGAACTAGAAACATTGATTATAAGTTCATATCATTTTTTCTTTCCCTGAGACCTCTGCAGTTGTCACTATCAGAAATAAGAAGTTCCAATGTGAGAATACATAAATCAGAACAGAAAACACAGAGGGAAAGATGGGATACCATAGGGATGGGAAACCGTCTAGAAGGTTTCCTAAAACTGAAACACCAGGGTCAGCCTTGTCACGTAGACAAAGGCCATACATGTGTTCCATTTCTATTTTCATATATGCAAACTAGGTATAGTCTGTGAGTTATCTACAGTTGTGACCTGATAGCTTATGAAAGATTTATTTATATGTAAATTAGAATGAGTTAAAGTATGTCTCTAAAATAGTATTACCTCTACTTACTTGAATTCCAACGTGATGTTTTTTAAGTTGGCAAGTATTTCAAAACACAACCTGAAACAATGTTAAATGAGCTTCTTCTTAGAAGGCTACTATGGTTTAAAGGCAATATGTCCCCATAGGTTCATGTGTTTGAAGACATGTTCCTAGCTAATGGCACTGCCACAAGACCTAGATCCTAACATTTGGCCATATATCAATGATAGCAGTTTTCAAAAGTCATATTTGCCCCAGGTTCATGCATGCCTACAACTCTGTATCCTGAATTATGGAACTATAAACAAATTCCTCTCAAGCTACCACCACATGATGGATCATTTCCTCCCTTATATTGTTTACAGTTTTTTCATAAGAAAAATATAAAAGTGATTCTGGCAAAAGTATTTAGAAAAAGGCAAACAAGAGCAATCAGACAACAAAAGCTTTGGGAGGTCATTTCTTTTCTAAAAGGGATACAAACAGGAATATAAAGGAAGAAATAAAAATGGGATAAGGATGAGGGAGAACCTGGAAGAATTTGCAGATGATAGGCACTGCACAAAAGATAAGGAGTAATAAAATAGGGTAGTATACCCCTGATTGTTATGGGGGAGGATGGGGGAGGGGAACACCCAGATAGAAGGAAGGGGGTTAGAAATCAAAGTATCACTATTTGCAGAGAACTACTAAACCTGATAAACAACTTTAGCAATGTGGCTGGATATAAAATTAACTCAAACAAATCAGTAGCCTTCCTCTACTCAAGGATAAACAGGCTGAGAAAGAAATTACGGAGATGAGACCTTTCACAATAGTCCCAAATCACATAAAATACCTCTGTGTGACTCTAACCAAGCAAGTGAAACATCTGTATGACAAGAACTTCAAGTCTCTGGAGAAAGAAATTGAAAAAGATCTCAGAAGATGGGAAGACCTCCCATGCTCATGGGCCAGCAAGATTAATATAGCAAAAATGGCCATTTTGCTGAAAGCAATCTACAGAATCAATGCAATTCCCATCAAAATTCCAACTCAATTCTTCATAGAGTTAGAAAGAACAATTTGAATTCATTTGGAATAACGAAAAACTCAGGATGGCAAAAATTATCCTCAACAATAAAAGAACTTCTAGGGGAATCACCATTCCTGACTTCAAGCAGTATTAGAAAGCAATAGTGATAAAAACTGTATGGTATTGATACAGAGACAAGCAGGTTGATCAGTGGAATAAAATTGAAGACCCAGAAATGAACCCACACATCTATGGTCACTTGATCTTTGACAACAGATCTAAAACCATCCAATGGAAAAGAGCATTTCCAGCAAATGGTGCTGGTTCAACTGGAGGTCAGCATGCAGAAGAATGCAAATCGATCCATAAAGCTTAACTCTAAGTGGATCAAGGACCTCCACATCAAACCAAGTACACAAAAACTAATAGAAGAAAAAGTGGGGAAGAATCTCGATGACATGGGCACTGGGGAAAATTTCCTGAACAAAACAACAATGACTTATGCTCTAAGATCAAGAATCAACAAATGGGACCTCATAAAATCACAAAGAATCTGTAAGGTAAAGGACACTGTCATTAGGACAAAACAGCAACTAACTCAAGAAGTTAGACGCCAGAGAGCCAAATAACCCTATTTTAAAAAATGGTGTATAGAGCTAAACAAAACATTCGCAGCTGAGGATTATCGAATGCCTAAGAAGCACCTAAAGAAATGCTCAACATTCTTACTCACCAAGGAAATGCAAATCGAAACAACCCTGAGATTCCAACTCACGCCTGTCAGAATGGCTAAGAGCAAAAACTCAGGTGACAACAGATTGCTGCTGAGGATGTGAAAAAAGAGGAACACTCCTCCATTGTTGGTGGAATTGCAAACTGCTACACCACTCTGGAGATTAGTCTGGAGATTCCTCAGAAAATTGAACATTGCACTACGTGTGGACTCTGCTATAATGCTCCTGAGCATATACCCAAAAGATGCTCCAACATACAACAAAGACATATGCTCCACTATGTTCGTAGCAGTGTTATTTATAATAGCCTGAAGCTGGAAAAAACCCAGATGCCCTTCAACAGAAGAATGGATACAGAAAATGTGGTATATCTACACAATGGAGAACTACTCAGCTATCAAAAACAATGACTTCATGAAATTCGTAGGCAAATGGACTGAACTAGAAAATATTATCTTGAGTGAAGTAACCCAATCACAGAAAATCATACATGGTATGCACTCATTGATAAATGGATATTAGCCCAAAAGCTCGAATTACCCAAGATACAATCCACAGACCACATGAAGCTCCAAAAGGATAACCAAAGTGTGGATGCTTTACTCTTACTTAAAAGGGGGAACAAAAATATTCATAGCAGGGCATTTGAAGGCAAGTTTGGAACAGAGACTGAAGGAATGGCCATTCAGAGCCTGTCCCATGTGTGGCCCATATATATACAGCCACCAAAAACAGGTAAGATTGCTAAAGCTAAGAAGTGCAAGCTGACAGGAACTGGATATAGATGTCTCGTGAGAAACACAGCCAGAGCATGTAAAATACAGAAGCGAGTGCTAGCAGCAAACCACTGAACTGAGAAGAGGACCCCCATTGGAGGAATTAAAGAAAGTGTTGAAAGAGCCAAAGAGGCTTGCAACCCCATAAGAACAACAATGCCAATCAACCAGAGTCCCCAGGGACTAAACCACTACCCAAAGACCATACATGGACTGACCCATGGCTCAAGCTGCATATGTAGCAGAGGATGGCCTCGTTGGGCACCAATGGAAGGAGAATCCCTTGGTCCTCCCAAGGGTGGACCCCCAGTGTTAGGGGGAGGCAGGAAGGAGGAATGGATTGGGAGGGGAATACCCTTATAGAAAAGGGGAGGCAGACAGGATATGGGGCTTATGTCTGGGAAACTGGGAAAGAGAATAACATTTGAAATGTAAATTTAAAAAATCCAATAAAAAATAATAATGAACACTTTTTGTTCCCAAGATGTCCATCAGAGAAAAAGCATGAAAGTTTATGACTTGTACAGGGCAATGTTCAAGGAGGTTTTTCCCTAAGGGTCAACTTTGAGGTTTCAAGAGCCCATTCCCCTCCCATCTCATATTCTCCCTCTCCTCCCCCTCCCCCCCTCCCTCTCCCTCTCCCCTCCCCCCTCTCCCTCTCCCTCTCCCTCTCCCTCTCCCCTCTCCCCTCCCCCTCCCCTCCCCCTCTCCCCTCCCCTCCCCCTCCCCTCTCCTCCTCTCCCTCTCTCCTTCTCCTTCTCCTTCTTCTTTGTTTTCTATTCTATTGTCATGCCTGCCCAAGTGCTGCTATGCTCCCAGACATTGTGGCCATGGACTATTATCTGAAACTGTTAGTTATAATCCAATAAAAATGCTGCTTCTATAAGTTGTCTTAGTCATGGTGCCTCTTTAATTTCCAGACAATTCCACTAGGCTCCTCCCAGTAACCTATCAGCCGCGTACTGACATCATCTAATGCTACACACGCCCCCCAGGTGTACCATATAAAAGGACTGCTCATCACCTCAGCCTCTCTCTCTCTCTCTCTCTCTCTCTCTCTCTCTCTCTCTCTCTCTCTCTCTCTCTCTCTCTCTCTCTCTCCACATGTTCCAGAATCCCCATGGATTCTCTTTCTCCTTTCTGTCCTTCTTTCTGTCCTTCTCTGTCCCTTCTTCTCTGCCCTTCTGGCTTTGCTCTCATCAGTCTGCTACTCTCCTTCTCCAGCCCCTTCCCTCACTGAAAAGTAAACCTCCTATAGGTCTGCTCTACTGCATGATTTTGCATGCTTCCAGGCACACACACACACACAGACACACACACACACACTGCTATATTTCATAACACTCAGTTCATTGTAATAGTACAGTAATGTAACTACTGCAATTAGGGACATATCAGACACACATAGCAGACAGCTGACATAGACCAACTAATAACTACAAACCTCAGACTGATGGAAGACAGGGAGAGAACTTGAGGATTCAAATTTGGACTCACTCTTCATCAAATTGTTCCAAAGAGAAAATTCTGTTTTCATTCTCTTCTGTGATATCATGCAATATCTTCTTATGGGATGTTATTTTGTCATTAAAGCCTTCCACCCACCCTGTCCTTTTCTGTCCACAGTCTATGTGTGCTATAGTATAGCCTTTCCTCAAAGTATATTTTTAAATGTGATGTGTGTCCAGCAGTAGAGTCTTGCCTTAACATGTGGGAGGGCCTGTGCTCAATCTCCAGTACTACGACAGTAATAAAAATAAAACAGACAGCACAGCAAATCTATAAAATTCTTTTCTTCACTCTAAGGAAGTTTTCTAAACTGTTATTGTCCACACTACTGTTAGGTCTATAGGAAATGTTCCATGGATGGCTCTATTTGTTGGGTAGCCTGTATTATTGTGCAATAAACCCTTTAACTTCAAAGATCTTTTGTTCTCTGGAGTTTTTATTTAACAAGGTACACAACATGGTGCTATAAGATTTGTGTATTAGAAAATTAGTAGTAGAGTGAACTATGTAAGTATTGATATGTCATTTCTCCAGTGATGCCCCTCCAGCGTCAACTTGTCCTGCAGCCTTAACACAACTCAAAAACCCTTCAAATTTCAGCACAGCCACAGAACTTGCACATGGGCGTGTGACACTAATCATACATGCCAATAAATTATCTTTGCTCAAAGACAACTGGACTCTCCTTCTTCCACTAAACATATCAGGGGACAGCCACACAGAATATGTGGTAGGAGCTGTAAGAAAGAAACTGCAAGCAGATCTACCCTTTTGCCTTACGAAAACAGGAGAACAAAGAAAATTCTCTGCACAGTGTGAAGTGGCTATGTCTTTCATATTTCTAATTCTAGACAGCATGCTGTCTGCACCAAAGAGCAAGAAAACAAATATTGAGCTCTAATCAGTGGTAGAGACTGTGCGGGGACTTGCAGCTCATTTGTCCATCATCCTGCTGAAGTCCTGCAGATTCTAATCAGAATGTCACTGTCTAGACCTTTGCTGTCCTCCCTGCTAAGATAAGGCAGAGCATTACCAAAGAGGAACAGCAATACCCCAAATTAATTCTTCTGTAGGCTCAGAAAATAGATAGATAGATAGATAGATAGATAGATAGATAGATAGATAGATAGATAGATAGATAGAAAAAGGCAGCAACTTCAATATAATTTAATTCTATAATGAAACTAAGAATTAGACTCCGTGTAGTGTTGAGTTAACCTTTCTCAAGATTTAGGATTTATTTTTCTTCTTCTTCCTTAACTGTATCTTGGTAACACCAATGGCCCAAGGCTATCTGAGGAATTGCAACATCTTTAAAAAAATCTTAAAAGGCTGTTTTCTATAAAGGATATTTGTTTGAAAAATACTCAAGTACTAATTATTGAACTACAAAATACCCCATCATTTTATTCTAACCCTTAAAACTCAGGAGACAATCTCACTGGTGTATATTCAGTGTTGAAATTCTTCCTTTCCACAGCAACAGCTCCTAATTTTCTATTTCAATACAATTGATTCCTTTGAGTAAGCCACAGATCCATCGTTTATATTTCTTGTCTTTCACTGTAACAATTTGAGTTCCAGTCCTACAGAAATGAAATTTAAGGACTTTCACCCTCCTGATAAAGAAAAAATTGCACCTAGCAAGATCAATAGACAGGATAGATTTGAAGAGTACTGCCTTGAGATATTTGAACTCAACTCCACTGAAACTGTAGCAAGAAAGCTTTTAAAGCTGTTGGGAAAGTACCTGAGGATATTAAGGAAGAGGCTGGAACTACATTTGGTCCACTCATGTGTACTAATTGACACTTACCAGATCAGGTTCTTTCTGCTCCAACAGAGCATAGAAGATGGGGTTCTGTGTGGATTAGGATTACATCAAATACAGTAATTATATAAGATGCTTATTTTAGCTCAGTGCTTTGGAGATTTCTGGTACATGGCAATTGATTCTATTGGCTTTAGACTTTTGGTAAAACAGAATAATGTAGGAAATAGGCAGGCTTATCTACTACCTTGAACATAAACTAAAAACCAAGAGACTACAACCACTCAGCACCAAAGACCTCCTAGAAACAGTCTCTTGAAAGTCCCATCTGAATAGTAGAACTAAGCTATGGGTCAATCCTGCACTTAACATATGGGCCCTTGAGGCCACTTTATATCCAAATCATACAAACTCCTATATTCCTTGATGATTACAGGGAAATGTAATGACTTCCAATGTTTTCTTTTATTTTTTATTGGTCATTTTACCCAATGTGTAAAGTGCTTATTCCACTCAAGTGTGAAGAAATGAATTCTGGATTTGAGCACCACACAAAGAGTCAGAGGAGGGCTGCAAGTGCTCTTAACTCCTGTGCTTTACTGGATGTAAATGAGAAGACTATGGAGTTTGATGACTCACCAGATAATCAAAGCAGTAAGTCCCAGGTCACTTAGAGACCCTGTTTCAAAAACTAATTTAATTGGGTTACCTCACTCAGGATGATATTTTCTAATTCCATCCATTTGCCTCTGAATTTCATGAAGTCATTGGTTTCAATAGCTGAGTAGTACTCCACTGTGTAAATGAACCACATATTCTGTATCCAGTCCTCTCTTGAGGGATATCTGGGTTCTTTCCAGCTTCTGGCTATTATAAAGAAGACAGCTATGGAAATAGTGGAGCATGTGTCCTTGTTATATGTTGGAGCATCTTTTGCCCAGGAGTGGTATAGCTGGGTCCTCAGGAAGTACTATGAGGAATTTTTCTGAGGAACCTCCAGATTTCCAGAGCAGTTGTAACAGCTTGCAATCCCACCCACAACGGAGAAGTGTTCCTCTTTCTCCACATCCTTGCCAACATCCATTGTCACCTGAGTTTTTGATCCTAGCCCTTTTGATAGGTATGAGGTGGAATCTCAGGGTTGTCTTGATATGCATTTTCCTGATGACTGAGGATGTGAACATTTCTTTAGGTGCTTCTGAGCCATTCAATATTCCCCAGTTGAGAATTATTTGTTTAGCTCTGTACCCCATTTTTAATAGAGTTATTTGATTCTCTGGAGCCTAACTTCTTGAGTTATTTATATATATGGGATATTAGCTCTCTATCAGATGTAAGATTAGTAAAGATCTTTTCCCAATCTGTTGGTTGCTGTTTTGTCCTAATGACAGTGTCCTTTGCCTTACAGAAGCTTTGCGATTTTATGAGGTCCCATTTGTCAATTCTTGATCTTAGAGAATAAGCCATTGGTGTCTTGTTCAAGAAAATTTCCCTAGTGACTATGTGTTTAAGGCTCTTCCCCGTTTTTTTCTTCGAATAGTTTTAGTATGTCTGATTTTATGGAGGTCCTTCATCCACTTGGACTTGAGCTACCAGGAGATATGAATAGGTTGATTTGCATTTTTTACATGCTGACCACCAGTTGAACCAGCACCATTTGTTGAAAATGCTATCTTTTTTCCCACTGGATGGCTTTAGCTTCTTTGCCAAAGATCAAGTGATCATAAGTGTCTGGGTTCATTTCTAGTTCTTCAATTCAATTCCACTGATATACTTGCCTGCAATACCATACAGTTTTTATCACTACCACTCTGTAATACTGCTTGAGGTCAGGGATGGTGATTCCCCCAGAAGTTCTTTGATTGTTGAGGATAGTTTTTAAGCACCTGAGTTTTTTGCTATTCCAAATGAATTTTCAAATTGCTCTTTCTAACTCTGTGAAGATTATTGAGTTGGAATTTTGATGGGAATTGCATTGATTCTGTAGATTGCTTTTGGCAAGATGGCCATTTTACAATATTAATCCTGCCAATTCAAGAGCATGGGAGATATTTCCATCTTCTGAGATTTTTATCAATTTCTTTCTTCAGAGATTTGAAGTTCTTGTCATACAGATCTTTCACTTGCTTGGTTAGAGTCACACTGAGATATTTTATACTATTTGTGACTATTGTGAAGGGTCGTTTCCCTAATTTCTTTCTCAGCCTGTTTATCCTTTGAGTGGAGGAAGGCTACGGATTTGTTTGAGTTAATTTTATATCCAGCCACTTTGCTGAAGTTGTTTATTGGGTCTAGGAGTTCTCTGGTAGAAATTTTGGGATCACTTAAGTATACTATCCTATCATCTGCAAATAGTAATATTTTGACTTCTTCCTTTCCAATCTGTATCCCTTTGAGCTCTTTTTCTTGTCTGATTGCTCTGACTAGGACTTTGAATACTATATTGAATAGGTAAGGAGATAGTGGGCAGCTTTGTCTGTCTCAAAAAACATTTGCACTGACTGATAAGTGGATATTAGACCAAAAGCACGGATTACCCAAGATAAAATTCCGCAGTCCACATGAAGCTCAAGAAGGATGACCAATGTGCAGATGCTTCAGTCCTTCTTAGAAGGGGAAACAAAAATATCCATAGGAGGAGATACTGAGACAAAATTTCGAGCAGAGATTGAAGGACTCATTCAGAGACTGCCCTACCTGAGAATCCAGCCCATATACATACAGCCACAAATCTCAGTCACTATTGAGGATGCCAAGAGGTGCATGCTGACAGAAGTGTGATATAGCTGTCTCCTGAGAGGCTCTGCCAAATACAGAAGCAGAGGCTCACTGCTAACCATTGAACTGAGAACAAGGTCCCCATTTGAGGAGTTAGAGAAAGGATTGAAGGAGCTGAAGGTGTTTGCAACCACATAAGAACAGCATTACCAATTAACTAGAACTCCCAGGGACTAAACCACCATTCAAAGAATACACATGGACAGTCCCATGGCTCCAGTGGCATATGTAGCACAGGATGGCCTTATTGGGCACCAAAGGGAGGAGAAGCCCTTGGTCCTGCCAAGGTTGGACTCCCCAATGTAGAGGAATGTCAGGGTGGGGAGGCAGGAAGGGGTGGGTGGTTGGGTGGGGGAACACCTTCATACAAGAAGGAGGAGGGTATTGGATAGGGGGTTTATGGACAAGAAACCAGGAAATGCTAGAATTTTTGATATGTAAATAAAAATATTCAATTAAAAAAAGTAATGTGAAAAATAATTGAAGAAAACACTTGATGTCAACATCTGTCTTTCACAGGTACCTGTGCCAGTTAACATACCCACATGTATGTATGAATCACCCCCAACTACAAACATATTCACACCAAAACAAAACCAAAAGAATGAAAAGTCTGAGTGTTTTCATTACTATGCATCTGATAACTGTTTATAGCTACAGCTTATATAAAGCAAGAATATATATATTGACATACCTATACTTTTGCATTGTATATATGTTTATATACATATATATACATATACATCATAATATATTTATATATTATTGATATCTTTTGTCTTGTTTAAAAGAATATAGTCATAGAACAACACTCCAAACATTTTTTCAATAGATACACTTTGGAAAGTTTTCTGTTTTCTCTTATCTTTATTCTCTTCAAAATTAAAACATAAATTTGCCTGAGGAAAAGTGATAGCCAATGTAATTTGATATCAAAAAAAGAAAAAAAGATTTAGGAAAAATAAAAATAAAATATGTATATTTCATTTGAGTAAATTTTATTTCAATTCTAAGATGATATAAGATTTTCTTTTGTTATTCTTAAAATTTCAAATAATTATCAAAATATTGATTTTACTTCTTTTAAACTTCAAATTATTTATCTTTTTTCATTCAGTAATTTTGATCAGATTAACATCTTGCAGCAGTTCTGACCTGCTTTTGTCACAAATGCTTTTCTATTTGTTCCAAAGCTTTCATTACTTAAAATTCTGTCATCACCTAAGGGAATATGTAGCAGCTACAACTGTCCAGGTAATCCAGAGCACCTGCAGCTGCTTCAGGGATCCTCACAGAACCAAGCCAGTCCATATTCTCATAGATGAGGAGGAGCTCACAGGGATGCACCCATTGCTGTGAGACAATAGCAGTTAATAATTATGTTGTCTGTGTTCAGTTCAGGTTTAGGCAGTCATGTTGGTGAGACTAAATGGATGTAGCTTCTGACAGTCCTAGAAAATACAATCTCACATAAATTTCCTGTTCTCCTAGCTTTTTATAATCTTCCTACCTCCTCTTCTACAGTGACCCATATGCCTTAGATGCAGGAGTTGTGTTGTAGATGAAGATTGGGCTGCGTAAGTCTGAATTTTTGTTAGTTTTGGTTTTCTGTAATGATTTCTGCCTGGTTCAGAGAGAATTTCCACTCATTGAAGGAATCTTAGAAAGGACTGAAAGAGCTTGAAGGGGCTTGAGACCCCATATGAACAACAATGCCAACCAACCAGAGCTTCCAGGGCCTAAGCCACTACCCAAAGACTATACATGGACTGACCCTGGACTCCAACTGCATAGGTAGCAATGAATAACCCTAGTAAGAGCACCAGTGGAAGGGGAAGCCCTTGGTCCTGCCAAGGCTGGACCCCCAGTGAACGTGATTGTTGGGGGGGAGGGGGGAAGTGGGGGGAGGGTGGGGAGGGTGGGGAGGGGAACACCCTTAAGAAGGGGAGGGGGAGGGGGTGGGGGATGTTGACCTGGAAACTGGGAAGGGGAATAACAACTGAAATGTAAATAAGAAATACTCAAGTTAATAAAAATGAAAAAAAAAAAAGAGAGAGATTTCCAGACAAGTAACATTATACAAACTGAGCAGGTTGCTTTTGTTTATTTATGTATTTAGAAATATATGTATTAGGGAATTCATGTAATATAGTTAGGAATGTGTATATTGAAAAAAATATATACAAAACAATTAATGAAAAAAGGGACCATGAATTTGGAAGAAATCAAGGGGGGTATATAACAGGGTTTAGAAGAAGGAAAACAAGGGAAATTATGTAGTTATATTATAACTTCAATGCATAATTTTTAAAAGTAATTTTCAAACCAGCATTGTGGTACATTTCTATAATTCTGGAACTCTGGAACCTGAAATGGAGGGAAATCACAAATTTGGGACTATTATGGTCCTCAAAGCAAAACTTTGTTTCAAAACACAAAATAAAACATGGTTGGAGGGAGGCATGGAGGGATGGAGGGAGGGAGGGATGGAGGGAGGGAAAGAAAAGAGAAAGGAAGAGGAGATAGAAAACACCAAGATATATCCCTACACAGCTAGCAGATGATATCAGGCACATTCAGAGGGATATGTCTGCAAATGACACAGGTACCAGAATGAATAAATTCCAGACAGTAACAAAGACAAATGCCAATGAAATTTGGAAAATCTAGATCACTCATGGTTTGGCAAGGGAAATGAAACATGATGCATGTCTTGCATTAAATACTTTTTATTGTCAGTTTCTTACAAACTAGATTGTACCTACAATATTATGCAGAGTGCAGAATTTATTCTCATAGATTTTAATCCTTGAAAATGTAAATTCTAATAAATTATCTGGCCATGACCACTTCAGAAACACTTTAGTCCTAGTACTCCTAAATATTGGACAAAATACACTCACTTTCAGTGAGCAAATGGTTAATCTATAAAATTCATCTGTGATGGATCTTACCTTCTTGATAAATTCTCCTTAGAAAAACCTTTAGACATGACCAGAGGAGTATCTCTTAAGTGATTCAGAAGGAAGATTCCGAGAACTACTACTCAGGGAAAAGGATGATAAATTAAAGAATGAAAAGAGGAGGAACAACAACCTGAATGGAGCTCCATAAAATTTTTCTAAGGATTATAGGCTAATTTTAAGAAATTACATAATGTCTGCTATTGTACAATGTCATTTTATATTGTGCTATTTGAATAGCAAAACTATGGAAATGAAGACCCATTGATCACTGTCATAAATAAGCACCAAAGGGCAGCATAAGTGGCATAGTGACTGTAGAGACAGCATGAGGAGGCAAAGTAGCTAAATAGACAACATGGTTCCTGATTAAATCTACTTCCAATCCACATTTTTGTTCTTCATCTACAGTTTGTAATTGTTGCCATTAGAAAAACTTGATTTGCAGTAAGTTAAATCTGTTACTTTTATGGCAAGGATTAAATTTATAATTATGTCGAAATTTTAAAATATTTAGTATAACAAACCTCTCTTTTCTCTTCCCTCACTCAATAGATGTCTACCTACTCAAATTGGATGCACCAAGGCATTCCTCAATTCTCCATCTCAACAATGAATTCACCACAATGTCCTCTACATTCCTCTGATGTATTCATGATTTCCAGAGTATCTGTAACCCTTCACGTATTCCTACGCATCTCACTCTCCATGCGGTTTTGTTTTCTGTTTATTAGCCCCATATTACTAACAAAATTCTTGATTTCCAGGGTTTGTCCTTCCTTCCTTCTTCCTTCCTTCTTCCTTCCTTCCTTCCTTCCTTAGTCCTTCCTTCCTTCCTTCCTCTCTCTCCTCTCTCTCTCTCCTCTCTCTCTCTCTCTCTCTCTCTCTCTCTCTCTCTCTCTCTCTCTCTCTCTCTCTCTCTCTTCTTCTTTTCTGACCTTGAAGGACATACTAAGGGCACTAAAGGCATCACTCTTTATAGCAATTTTCCAAAGTCCTTAGTTGGGAAGATAATAATTTGGAGATCCTACTGTAGTTTGATTCCTCATTATTTCTTTGTGCTTGAACACAGTGTGGATCTGTTGTAAGCCTTGACTGTCTTTATGCTTCAAGTTTCCACTTCTACTTGGTGACTTTATGTGCAGTTCTCAGTGTCTATCCTCAATGCTCCAAGGAACTTTAATTGTAGTGTAATATTTTCAATATGAACATCAATTGGCTTCCTCAGCCCATGTGAAAACAATATTAAAAATGTGTCTCCATCTATGAGTTTGAAATTCCCAGGAAGGAATGCAGTGAGTACAACAACATCTAATAACACTAAAAAAAATGTATGAAACAACTACATTAAAAGAATAGAGGAAAAATGACTGATGCAATTACCTATAGAAATGAGTAAATTTTGTAACAGAAAAAGAAAGAACTAAACAAAAATCAGTGTACACTAAATGGACAGTATGATTTCCTGTGGGGTTACTAACTAATAAATCTTTAATTTGGGATACTAATTTACTAAGTAGATAGTAAAATTAGGAACCTGATTTCTCAACATTAAGTTGAGAATTTACAAAGTAAGGAAAATGAAATATTATACATAGTGTTAGAGTCGGTGTCAACAGAGACAACTATATATATTCTACCATTCTACATATGTCCACGCACAGAGAGAGAGAGACCATGGGGTGTGTGTATGTGTGTGTGTGTGTGTGTGTGTGTGTGTGTGTGTGTGTGTGTGTTTATATCATTCTATGTTTGCTTTCTGTCAACAGCAGGTGCTAGAGGCAACATTCAACACCAATGAACAGAGCAGTCAATATTCCTCAATGGAAAGACTCAGAAATTCACAGAGAAATGGAAGCAGAAAGTTTATAAAGATTTTAAGTATGTAAACATAGTTTAGAAGACACAGGTCTACTCCCTGTCACCATAGAGGCACTGAAAGCATAACAGATACAATACCAAACAGCACACCTGGCTAATGAATTAGATTATCTTAGATATTAATTATGAAAAGTCTCTGTGCAGTCTCAATTGTCCTATAAATCTAAAATTTTCCAAAGAAGAATATGATAAATAAATAAATATGAATGAATAAATAAATAGGCAAACTAGATCAGTGGTCAAGTAACAAAGCAGACTGTAAGGTTAGCAATCGCCCTCTGACGCTGCCTTTCCTTCCTTTGGAACTTGGGACTAACGGGGAGGACAGTTTAGCATCTCAGTAGGTGCCACATTGGTACCAGTGGTGTTGGACCATGACACAGCTGGCTCAGGAATTTAATTAATAGGTGTTGCTCTGGAGTTCTAGCTTTTGACTGGGGTGTAAAATGATTCATTCCCAAGTAGAAACTAGAGATTTTCATATCTAAACCTATAAGGATGAACTGACACTTTTATTTCATCTGAACATTGCACCATTCTTATAAGAATTATATACAGGCCAGTAGTTACTTTTCATCTCTATTATAAGAGGAGGAGATACTAATTAGAAAGTATTCATCATTGATATATCCCACAGGTGAGTTGTTTTACTCAAGTGAAAACTCTTTTGAATTTGCATCAAAAGACCTTGCTTACTATGCATAACTTCGTCCTTATCTCTTTTCTGCTCAGATGTTATAAAACAAGTATGTGTCCAATTATTTTTTATTCTCACATTAAAATAGGCATTCTTTTGCTTATGTCTGAAAACTAGATTACTCACTATAGGAAAGCGGAATGTCTATCAAAAATGTCAGGAGAAAAATACATCCTTTTGGGGAAAAATGTAATTGTGCTATTGAGATTAAAAATTATCGATTCAGTATTTCTCCTCACTTAAAATGTATTCATGTATAAAATTTGTTTTAATACAATAAGTTTTATTTTGGGTTAATATCATTAAAATACATTTATTTAACTTTGGGTCTTATTTGCCTCAAATAATTAATAGAAGATAAAGAATAGAAAATAAAAATCATCATGTCTTATGTGAGCATAATTTTTTAATTTAATATTTTCTCTGTTCAATCTCACAATACACTTAAAGATAAAGGATGCTTTCAAAAGCACTAAAAAAATGAATTGCTGTGCTATCTTTATGTATGCTTGATAGTATAGCATTGTTATTACAAAATATGCCATTACAAAATACCATATTTCATTTTCTGACAGGCAGCCAATCATGTATAAATTATAGCAATTCAGTCCTCATAACATTGTCAAGACATTTCTGAAATACAAATATTTAGCTTAGAAGAAAAAGTAAAGTTAGTAAGAGGTTTGCATGTTATAAAAAAAAGTAACACTGTTATGCAAAAGTACAAGAACATGTCATGCATGTTATATATACAGTAGCATGGAACATATTAAATGTATGTGTTTATGAATAGACATATACCAATAATTCTTAAAAGAGTCCACAGGTCATGAGTGTGAGACAGAACAGAGGGCAGATTACATATGACACATTCTAAGAAGGGAAATGAAAGAAAAAATGATGTAATTATACTTTAGTAAAAACTAAAAACAAATGTTCATAAAATAAAAATTATATAATGAATGAATGAGATGAAAATTGGAAGCCATCAATTAGAAATAGTATTGATAATTTTATTTTCATCCTATTCATTTAAATTCTCTTTCCAAAAATATATTTTCTGACAGATCGTCCTGATAAGGTTTTTGTCGAATGTGTATCCAGGGCAGATTCCAGCTCATAGTCTGTGGAGTGATTAAATTTGCATATTGTTCTTTCTAATTCTATGAAGAATTGAGTTGCAATTTTGATGGGGATTGCATTTAATCTGTAGATTGCGTTTGGCAAGATGGCCATTTTTACTATATTATTCCTGCCAATCCATGAGCATCAGAGACCTTTCCATCTTCTGAGATCTTTGTTTCAAATCACACCAAGGTATTTTATACTATTTGTGGTTATTGTGAAAGATGTTGTTTCCCTAATTTCTTTCTCAACCTGTTTGTCCTTTGAGTACAGGATGGCTACTGATTTGTTTGAGTTAATTTTATGTCCAGCCACGTTGTTTATCAGCTGTAGGAGTTTTCTGGTGGAATTTGGGAGGGTCACTTTATACTATCATGTCATCTGCAAAGTGATATTTTGACTTCTTCCTTTCCAGTTTGTATCCCTTTGAACTCCTTTTGTTGTCTAATTGCTGTGGCTAGGATTTCAATTACTATATTGACTAACTAGAGAGAGAATGGGCAGCCATGTCTAGTCCCTGATTTTAGTGAGAATGCTTCAAATTCTCTCCATTAGTTTGATGCTGGGTATAGGTTTGCTGTATATTGCTTTTATTATGTTTAGATATGGGCCTCAAATTCCTGATCTTTTCAAAACTTTTATGACAAAATGATGTTGAATTTTGTCAAATGCTTTCCTAGCATCTAATAAAATGATCATGTGTATATCTAATATATACAAAGAACTCAAGAAGTTAAACTCCAGAGACTCAATAATCCTATTAAAAATAGGGAACAGAACTAAACAAAGAATTCTCAATTGATGAATATCAAATGGCTCAGAAGCACCTAAAGAAATGTTCAACATTCTTAGATCATCAGGGAAATGCAAATCAAAACAACCCTGAGATTCCACCTCACACCAGTCAGAATGGCTAAGATAAAAAATTCAGGCAACAGCAGATGCTGGTAGGATGTGGAGAAAGAGGTACATTCCTCCATTGTTGGTGGGATTGCAGACTGGTACAACCGCTCTGGAAATCAGTCTGGAGGTTCCTCAGAAAACTGGACATAGTACTACCTGAGGACCCAGCTATACCACTCCTGGGCATATAAACCTCAAAAGATGCTTCAATATATAACAAAGATACATGCTTATAGCATCCTTATTTGTAATAGCCAGAAGCTGGAAAGAACCCAGATGCCCTTCAACAGAGGAATGGATACAGAAAATGTGGTACTTTTACACAATGGAGTACTACTCAGCTATTAAAGCTAGTGACTACATGAAATTCATAGGCAAATGGATTGAACTAGAAAATATCATGCTGAGTGAGTAACCCAGTCACCACACACAACACACACACACACACACACACACACACACACACACACACACACACACACAAAAAACAAAAAACAAACAAACAAAAAAAAAAATGGTATGTACTCACTGATAAGTGGATATTAGCCAAAAGCTTGAAATAACTAAGAAAAATTCATAGATCATAGGAATCTCAAGAAGAAGGAAGACCAAAATGTGGATGCTTTATTCCTTCTTAGAAGAGAGAACAAAATACTCACGAGAGGAAATACAGGGACAAAGTATGGAGCAGGGACTGAAGAAATGTCATCCAGAGACTGCCCCATCCTATATGCAGCCACCAAACCCAGTCACTCTTGTTGATGCCACGAAGTACTTTCTGCCAGGAGCCAGATATGGGTGTTTCCTGAGGGACTCTGCCAGAGCCCTACTGATACTGATGAGGATGTCTGCAGGTAACCATTGGACTGAACAAGGGGACCACAGTGGAGGAGTGAAAACACTGAAGGAGCTGAAGGAGTTTGCAATAGAAAAAACAACAATATCAACCAACCAGACACCACCAGAGCTCCCAGGGACTAAACCACCAACCAATGAGTACACAGGAGGGACCTGTAACTCTAGTCACATGGGTAGCAGAGGATGTCATTGTCCAGCATCAATAGGAGGAAAATTCCTTGTTCCTGTGAAGGCTCGTTTTCCCAGTATAGGGTAATGCTAGGACTTTGAGTTTGGAGTGGGTAGAAGTGGGAGCATCCTCATAGAAGCAGGGTGGATGGGGGATGGGAGGGGGGAAGGGGATAACATTTGAAATGTAAATACATAAAACATCTAAGAAAAATAAAATTCAAAACTAAATAAATAAAATAAAAGGGATTGAAGCATCCACTGTATGTGAGGAATAGATACGTTTCTAAACATAGAAAGGGAAGTCCTGGAAAAGCAAACAGGAAACTCACAGGATTTGATTTGGTGGAGCTGTGCAGGAGGATAGCAAGGATCATGAGTAAGAAAGGAAAGGATGTGGAGCAAATTTGGCACAGCTTGCCAGAACCATAGGGTGAGTCTGTAGTGCTCCATAGCAGGGCCTCGATTAACCATCATGAAAGGAATTCCAGGCTTTCTCGTAGAAGTCCAGAATTTCCAAATTTAAGTCCTTACATTTTGAAAAGCAATTTCTTCATTCAATATCTCTTCGTTCAATTACATAATCTCTTGTGTTATTAAAGGGGTATTGCATCGATCAACAACATAGAGACTACTTTTTGACAAGAGCAAAGCATATCACATTGTCTAAAGGAACACTGAAAATAAATCAAAAGTTTTGCAAGGACTGAGTCTAAATCATGTTTGTTTATTTGTTTGTTTGTTCAGTTGGTTGGTTTGGTTTTGGTAACACCCTGTCTAATTTCTAACAAACATTTGAGATGCAAAATATATAGTACTCATTTTTCATAAACATATCTGTGTATAGTGTCCCACAGACTTAATACCAGGCCTGGGAGTCAGAGGAAGGTATAGCATTGCAAATTCTGTCCAGTCTGTTCTGCAAATTGACTTTTAGGCCAGGCAGGACCAAACATACCTCTGTGTTTGTGTGTCCATGTTTATGTCCATATGTGGTGTGTATGTGCATGTATGCATGCAGGATAACAAATCTGTTAAACAGGGTTCTTATTCTGGCCTTTAACTGTAACCATGTCTGCAGTCAGAAATCCCAAGAACACTTATGGTAGGTGGGTCAGTCCTTTGAAGTCTCTAGGTTCCTACGTCTTCCTGTGGCCTAAGAGTATATTTCATATCTACTTTCATATTGTATACATGTTTCTAAGGTAGTTAAATGGGTGTATATACCATGTATGTAGTATTCTAAGAATAAATTGATTTAAAAATACTGTAAAGTGATCTGATTTCCAGTTCATGAATTAAATATCTTGTTTCCTACCTATTGATGATAGGCTCCCAAAATCTTACGAAGAGAGTATCATAGAGTGAATCCACCTCCGCCCCCTGGGGAGGTGCAAAGGATGCTATGACCCTGGAGTTTGCTTGATGTCTTATATTCTGTTTGGGTTCAGTTCGTTATTATATTACTATTATAATAAATGCCAACTGGCTGTCTGTTCTACAGGACAATGTACTGGTGACTGTTCCCCAGAAGTGTTAAAAGTTTGAGGAAGATATTATAACTTAATAAATTACAAAAACGCATCTAAAGAATGGGGACCTTGGGAAAGTATCAATATTTCAAAGCTGTCTGGAGGAAGTGGCATGAGGAGATATCCTCAGAGGTACCCGAGAGGAGGTATCCTATAGATAGAGAAGGAAAACAACTTTAATCTGCCAAACTACTGTTGGATAGTGTGTCTAGATAAGTGATTTTTATGGAAAGAATTTGAGATGAGAGTAAAGGAAGGAACATCCAAAGCCTTCTCATTCTATCCTCTTCTATCTTTCAGCAAACTGAGAAAGAAAGAATAGCTAATGAATTATTTATTTCTGATCTTTTTACACAGAATATATAGACTCACAAAGTTAAAACAGCAACTCTAAACTTGATTTCAAATAAGGCTAAAGAAGATAAAATACTTGAGAAAATATATGACATTTTTATTTTCTGATTATGTTTTAGGCATTTATTGATTATGGCAAAACTAAGTACAGTAAAATCAATAAGAAAATAAAATTAACTCACAAAGAGGGATAATTAACATTAGATTGTCTAGTTACCTGTATTAAAGTATAATATGAGTCATAGAAATCCTTTGTTTTCCTCCCAAGAGGACTTATCTAAGGAAATTAATATAAAACATAATTTATTTTCCAGTTTTCATTTCAACCATATACATAAAATTAAATTATTTAAATGATCACCGGGTTGTTATTGGATTAAAATGAAAGGAGTTGCTTTTACCAATAGTGCAACATTAATAGGATATTAAAAACATTTCATTTGTTATTTAGAAAGTGCTGAGTTGCTTATCAAATTATTCTAGGCACTAATGGTTTGGAAAGTAATTTTTCTGAAACAGCTGATATTGTGAATTTGTGTATTAAAAAAAACTGAAGGACAAGAAAACACCCTACCAGATGTTCTGTGTCAAAGCAACTAGGTTTGTTTTAGCTGAGCCAAGCAACTTTTCCAGGGCACCCTGAGAGATGACATCTCATGTAGGGCAATATATAAAATCAGGTGTTCAGCTCAGAATACAATATACAATAACTACCTTTCACAGTCTCAGCAAAAGAAAAATTGTTTCATAAAGAGAAAGAAGACATTCAAACAACTCTTTCTTCAAAGAATGAGAGTAATAACTTCACAAGATAAATACTCACATTTCATTAGATTTTATGCTGCCTTTTGTTTTTTGCAAATTGCGAGATTTCAGATGAGATTTAAACCAATTTCCTGCAAGTTTGATGTCATAATTCTTAAGCTCAAGAAATGATCTACAATGTGGGATAGGTAGAATAGTGAAAATGTCCCAACTATATGGCCTTTTAATTATCTGACAGCATCAGTGTTCAAAGAAATTATGATATAGATTTTCATTTTGAACCCATTTAATTTCTATGGTAATCACCACATGTCTCTTTTTCAAATTTGAGAAAAGGCCTGAGAACTGATACCTGTTCAGATGTCAAAGGCATGTAGAACTGACAAGTTGCTGGGTGACAGCAGCTGTCCAAGTAGCTTGGAATAACTGCTGCGAATCATCATGTTCTGGTGGAATTCCACCATAAGGGACGGAATTAAGCATTTTCGAAATAAAATTGGAAAAGGTAATAGCGTACTATGTTAATCTGCCCCAAATTTCTACCATACTTTCCTCTGTTAGTTAGAAATTTCATAACTCACTTTTGTATCTGTTGAGAAAACTCTCCAAACGCATGATGGTAATATAATTAAAGAATAATACATTGGTATATTAATTTTCTAACTGCTTCAGATAATTACTGACTTATGATCAGATAAAACTTTTAAACCATGTGATTTGAGTTACTGATGATAATTTTTAATCTGTGTACCAATATAGTCTTTCCCAAAATAATGGTTTTTCCTACTCTACATATGAAAGCAACTTTAAATTGTTTAAAAAAATAATGTGGGACATTGCTGTCTGCTTAGAAATACACTTTATTCTAACATATTTATTTCTCTTTAGAAAAGTACAACAAATTATTCAAAAGGTAAAATATTTTGTGAATAGCTTTACCTTTGTTTAGCTTTACTCCACAGAGTATGCAACAAATCACGGATATGACTAGAGTATATGATGGACTGGGGAGTGTTTGAAGTTGAATTTTGACTCCCCAAAAGATTGGAGTTCTAACTAGTCATATCTGTGACTGTGGCATGACTTGGAAACAAGACCTTTTCATATATAGCCAAGTTAAAATGAGATGATTAGGGAAAATATTATTTAATAAGACTACTGGCCTCATAAGTTGAAAGGGATGATTAGAATGATCTGCTTCTGTAGTCTTAGAACTTGGAGATGAAAGTAGAAAAAGAGAAAATGCTAGGTTATCCTTCACTATCATACTGTGTTTCAAAACAACAATAACAACCACAAAGAAATATAGAAGAGAAATATTGAAGGACAAAGTAACAATGGCAGTAAACAAAAACAAAACAAAACAAAACAAAAAAACCCCCAAATGTCATATGCCTAACAAGGTAGAGTAAACCCACATGCATGCCAAATACTGTCGACATCAGAAGAGAGGAAGCTGTGGGGCAGCCTTTCTCCTTGGACCTTCAGATTCCATAACTCCTACCCATGGATGCATAATGAATCTGGGTTTAACTACACTGCCAAAATACTGTAGTTGAATATCTTTAAAACATGGTCCCTAGCCATTTCTCACGTGGGTAATTACTGTAAAAAAAAGATTTACTTACTTTTCTTATGTACGTGAGTGCACGGTCTCTACCTTTAGATACACGAGAAGGAGGCATCAGATCCTATTATAGATGGATGTAAGCCATCATGTGGTTTCTGGGAATTGAAATCGGGACCTCTGGAAGAGCAGTCAGTGCTCTTAACCACTGATCTATCTCTCCAGCCCCTGTAGTTCTTTATAAAGTGGTTCTCTGAGAATTTATTTGCTTATTTATTTTTTCTTTTTTTTTTGTTTTTTGTTTTTTGGGTTTTTCTTTTTTTTTTTTTTCGGAGCTGGGGACTGAACCCAGGGCCTTGCGCTTGCTAGGCAAGCGCTCTACCACTGAGCTAATTCCCCAACCCCTTTTTCTTTTTTTTTTTTTTTGAAAACTTTCAACAACATATTTTAATCATGTTCACCCTCCTCTTCTTTGACTACCCCCAAATTCATAACCCCTTTTCTACCCACATGAATGCTTTCCCTTATTTTTAAACCTATAGAGTTCCATGTACTGACCATACATGACCATCCACTAAAGCATTGTTGACCTACTAGATACCACAACCTTAAGAGAATTATCTCCCCCTCTTCAACAACCTATCAATTCTCAATACCTTCTCATCTACAGGTAGTATTTATGACCCTGCAGGAAGCCCAGTCATTAAAGAAAACTCACTCTTCCCCACCAATAAGCTATCAATTTGTCCAAAGTGAATCGGCCAAGTGTAAGACTTTAAGATCATCTTCCCTCTCTATGCTGAAGTTATACCTGGCTTGAATGTAAATAGGTCTTGGATACTGTCAAATTCCTTGTGGGTTCATGTGCACAACTGCTCTGTTGCAGTTAGAAAATAAAGTCTTCTTATAGTCATCAACCACATCTGGCTGTTATAATTTTTCTGCCCTCTTTTTCTCAATGATATTTTATCCTTGGTAGGAGAGATATGAAAAAATGCATTTAGGGCTTAGAATTCTGCAGTTTCTCCTTCTCTGTACCTTGACAAATTGCGGCTCTATGGTAATTGGCATCTCTTGCAGAAAGAGGTTTCTTTGATGAGGGCTGAGAAGTCTATTAAACTATGGTTATAACAATAAGTCATCAGGTTTAGTGCTATATGTATTTAGTAAAATAGTACTGGTAGATTAGTACTGAGACTCTATGGCCTGTCTAGCCACACTCCATGGCCCTGACGATGGTATCCCGTGTGAATTTGATCTGTGGACTGGATCTTAAATCTAATCAGAAAGCTGTTGATTGCTACAACAATATTATTGCCATTATTGTAACTGTGGACATGTCTTGCCAGGCAGGTCATTATTATACCTCAAAAATGTACACAGTTTGGATAAAATGTTGATTCTTTTTTTTACTTCAGTATCATGCACAGCATCTTCCATCACTATGAAATCTATCAAACAGGAATAAAGCTTCTAGGTAATTACTGGTTTGATGTCTGTAAGTTTTATAAATCAAAAATGTCCATTGAACTGCTAAATGGGGGTTTATTGTGAGTAATCTATTTGGACTTATTTTAGTTGTATGTGTATATGTTTTAAATTTTTCATCTTCCTCTTATTTAATATTACCCGAGCTTTAGCTACAAGAGTGTTTTATACGGTGTCCATTAGGAACGAGCTCCAAAACTCTCCATTTTAATTGGTTGTGGTTTTCTGTAATATCCTCTGTATTGAAAAGAGAAGTTTCCTTTTTGAGTAATGAAGACTACATTTATTACTGGGTATAACAAACGCTTATAGACTTGTTAGGGTTTATGCTGATTTACTAAATTACTGGTTCTAGTTTCTCCTCTGATAACTATGACTTCACTAGCATTGATTACTTAGCTGGATTTAAAGTACCAGTCATAGTCTCCCACTTCTTGACTCTTAGGTCCAGCTAGAGGGCTGTTGTTTACTGCCAAGATGTGTGAGCCACTACTGTACAATAAAGGTTATTATGTCATGTGAGTCATGAATGTGGTTGATATGTCATAACTGAGTGAGGCCCTTGGTTCCCTCTCTCTTTTTGAAGCTTGCATGAAACCTTCTGGTACTAGTCCAGAAAGCTAGTTCTCAAGGTGGGTACAGGTTTGAATTCATAACATAAAGTAGTATAATAATATCTTTGTTTTATTTATCTGCTTTTAGTAATTTATTCCTGAAGATTTGCTGAAATATTAGTAAACATTGTGAAAGAAGATGTGGAAAGGAGTAGAGCAGAGAAAATTTATCTTCTTTATTTAGGAAACAAATATTTACTGAACTGCTTTTATGAGCAAACAATGACAATAAACATTTTATGTATATTTGTTTCCATTTAAAGGCCTTATTATGACAAAAGCATGTGTAATGGTGACAGGTAATTATGCCTAATTATGATGAAATTAGGATGTGAGTTTGATGAAACAAATTATGTGAATAATCTTAAATGAGCAACTAGGAGAAATTGAAACTTAATCTAGCCCTCCAACAATAAAACATGCTTACATGCTACATTTTCAAATGATTGTTGTCTAGTTCCTATGTGACAAGAAAGGAGAAGCATTAGTCATGCATGAATTACCATCAAATATAATTTGTAACATACATGACTTTAAGTAACCTCTTCATCATATGCAAATGAGTATGAGCTTCATGAAATATCATTTCTCTCTTCATGTGTATTTTAAGAAATAATAAGATATTGTCTGTCTCACCACAAATTATGTTTCCTAGAGGCTGTTATAACATGATGCGGACAACTATAAAATAGGTTAAGGACAGCAGCTTTCACTAGCATGCTGAGTCTCTATGGGACATTCATTTTGTACAAAGCTATGGTAATAAAAGTGCAAATAAATTCCCCTACAAATTGCAATGTTACAATTATATTTTAACTTTCTCTATAAATGTGCCATAGCTTATGTAATACACAAGGCAGCCAATACACCAGCTGTGTGCAACATGTAGTATCTGGGGCCACTAAGAGGTACTTTGGTTGTTAACGTGAGTGAAGAGTTTAAGGAGAGAAATGATCCTATTTATTTTATGGAAGGAGCAATGGGTACTCTGTGTAATAGATGAGATCAAATCAAAGACAGAACCCAAAATGATTATTCAAGAATCCATAGTGATTGGCAGCTGATAGTAGGTGTTCAACATTGAGAGCAGAAGACAGCATAATATGTAGAAACTGGTCAGCAGACCTCTAGTGAGAAAGGGTCACATTCCTGCAACAAAACTCTTTCTTAGTAAATGGAGGTAGGGAAGACAGCAAGAAAGTAAGATTTGAGGATGGGCTTAGATGTTGTATAATTCAGAGAGTAAAAATAAATGAAATATTTGAATAAAATTTAGAATCTGGAGTAAAAATAAATGAAATATTTGAATAAAATTTAGAATCTGAAATGCTGTCTAAACTTTAACTTGCTTAGAGCAAGGAAGTATTACCATAAACAACTCAGAAATTTATATTTACTGAAACCAGAGAAATTTCTATTCATAACAAAAAATAAATGTTATTGTCATTAGAAAACCTGTTAAGTACTTTAGAAAGACAGAAGAGTTTATCTCAGGTCTATGAAAAGTACATTTGACCATAGCCCTTAATATTCATAAGAATAAATTAACTTGCTGAACCTTAACAATAATGAAAACATTTCTGACTAAAGAATTCATCTTTCAACATCATTAAACAAAATTTTGAAGCCCCAAAGGCTGGTACTCTTGAGATAGTACAGTGTAATACATCACAAGTCATGGTACATGATTGAGAAAGGGGTGGGAATGAGGCCTGAGAAGACAGGAAAGGTAAAGCATACATAGAAAAATACAGGAGAGAAATAATCAAAGGAGCAAAGGGGAAAGAATTTAATTGAATTTAACATGGAAACAACACTCAAATAGAAAGTCCAAAAGACAATTGTTTGTTTAAATGCCTAGAGATATGTGAAGACAAGATGGCTTAGCAAGGAAAAACCCTTGTTCTCAAGCCTGAAAAACTGAGTATGATTCCTGGAACCTACATAGTGAGGTGAGAGACCTGACTCACAAGTTGTCCTTTGAGCTACAAGTGCTGTGACATGTAACCTCATACACACTAAGTAAGTAGATAGATGATAAATAGGTGATGATAGATAGATGATAGATAGATAGATAGATAGATAGATAGATAGATGATAGATAGATAGATAGATAGATAGATAGATAGATAGATAGATAGATAGATAGATAGCAACAAAAAATACCAGCAAAAATCCCGGTACACGATCCTCTGACTTAGTTATTAGTGCTTTATAAAACAGGGCAGAATAACACAATGAAATATAACTAATCCACAACCTGTTGATGTTTCCTATTTCTTTTGTAAACATGATGTCTCCCAAATTGTTCAGATTATAAAGGTCTGGTTCAAGAACATGCAGGAGGTTTTACATGGAAGGACTAAACAACATCAGCTGGGATGGAATACAAACACTCGTAAAATGAAACAGGCTCCCAGTAGCAAATATGACCATCGGTGACTTAAGATAAAAATTCCCGGCAAATATCATACTCCTAATGAGAAGAGTGAAAATCAGTATAAATTTTCAATATGAAGATCCACTTAAAGAAATGTGAAGGGGGTTGGGGGGCTAGGGTCAGGTATGAGAAGAGACAGAAGAAGTCCAGAGGGTTAGGAAAAGGTATAGAAATTTTAGCAATGGGGGTGGGAGTCAAGGGAACCACTAGAAGTCATAGACACTAGGAAGCAATAGGTTCCCAGGACTCGATGGGGATGACATTAGCAAAATATCCAACAGAGGGGAAAATAGAACCTGAAAAGACCAGTTCCTGTAAACAGGCATGAACCCCACTTAAGGGATGGCACCACCCACCCATCTCAAATATTTTAACCAAGAGTTGTTCTCATCTAAAGAAAACATAGGGACAAAAAAATGGAGCAGAGATGGAAGGAAAGGCCATCCAGAGACTTCCCCACCTTGGGATCCATCCCATCTACAGACACAAAATCCCCAACACTATTGCTGGTGCCAAGAAGTGCTCACAGACAGGAGCCTAGTATGACTGTCCTCTGAGAGGATCTGCCAGCTTCTAAGACAGATGCAGATACTCACAGCCAACCATTGGACTGAGCCTGGAGACCCCAATGGAAGAGTTAGAGGAAGAACTGAAGGACCTGAAGGGGTTGCAATCACATAGGAAGAACAACAACATGGATGTGTTCTATCTATAAGTAGTCTATATCACTTACTTACCTTAAGAACAGTTATTAACTAATCATAGAAAAGTAAATGTTCTGTCTTTCATAGAGTAGGAATCTTATCAGCCAGAATCTAGATTTTTGCCAGTTAAAGGTGACATATATCTGATCTTTGTCTAATAGGATGAGATGCGATGTTAACTCAGACCCATAAAAACACTCCCACAAATTCCTGCTGCTTAGTGTCTTCTTTATCTTAAGCTGCATGACTTTAGAAAGTCCATCTGCTGAAGGCTGTCAAATCCCCATATACCAACATCAGAGACCTTGCGGCCTAATTCATATTTCCAACATCTTAATCAAGTATTTCAGCTATTCATTGCTAGGAGATTGACTCTTACTGGATTCTTTTCTCCACCTAATGGAAACACACCTAGTGGTCTGATATTCTGATGAACACAAACAACATATGAATTCAGTGTGCAATGGAGTACACAACTGTTCCCATTGGGGTTTATTTCTGTCATGATGAGGCCACACCTATTCTGCCAGCAGCACAGGTAGTATGAAATAATAATGGAATGAAAAAAATGGGGGGAAAAAGGCTCTGGGGGATCTTTTCACAAAGATAGAAATAGCCTAGCCAATGAGCACTTATTTCTCTCCCTTTCTATCTCAAAGAACAGTTATTAAAAGTAGCGATTATCATTAAAGACAGCTCTGACCCCGAGGACCTGGTAAAAATCATCAGGGTTTCACTTACAACTATTTGGCTTCCTGCTCCCCAGTGGCTTTTCAGAGCAGCCAATTAACTCTCTGGGAATGTAACCGCACACCAAGATGCTAGCGTGACAGAAACACAGAGGGTGGGGGTTGACTTTCATTTCCTTAAAGCTAACTCTCTCTCTCTCTCTATTTCCAGCAATTTCACTACAGCCATTTAGACTCAAAGGGAGAGGGGATTTCAGTGGTCCCCCAAACAACCTTAGTCACAGGCATAGAATGTATAATCACCCTGCCTGAGGAGGCCTCTCTCTGTCATTCTCTGCCCTTCCCTGAATTCCTCTTCACTCAATTCTGTTTTAATTTGCCAGACAATCTTTTGACCTCACCTAAAATGAAACATTTCAAAAAGCTTCTCAGTGTGGCCGAACAGTATCGCTGTAAACCAGAACTCTAAAATGGGTGTGTTCACTGTTCAAATTCCCATACCACTGTGGCTGTTAAGGACAAATTCTCTAACCCACTCGAAGTTGCTCCCTTTTATTTCATCCCCATGTCTGGGTTGTCACAATGCAGGCCTCCCTCTTTTGACGAACTTTACCTGAGGCCACCCTGTCACTAACCTCAGCTGCTTCAAAGTCTGCTGAGTGCTCAAGAGACTTCTCTGCTTGATAAAATGTAATGTCTACCTCAAAGTTCAGATGGCATGTGCTCTCTCTCCCTTGTTCTGTGCTGAGATAGCAGTAGTAACATTAATCCTACAAGCATGGGATGTGGGAGTTTGAAGTATCTTAGAACACATGTAGCACAGCTCTCTCTGGGGTCCAGAGGTTAAATGACTTACTTGAGGTCATCAGATTAAGTAGTATCAAATCAGATACATTAACCCCAGGCTCTCAGCTCCTGTGTCTCAGCCTCTATCCTGTACTGTGTATGAGGAGAATGCCTTATGGAACCCCACACAACTTAAAAGCAATTAGATCAAAGATCAATCTTCTGTGAAACTGGCCTCTTACCAGAATGGAATCCCTCTTGTGACTTTTGTAGTGAAGACACATACCTCACTTGACCCAGGGGATGGATATAGCCCTTTTGAATTTTTCTCTCAATTAAAGGCTTAAGAAATTCTCTAGCACTAAATGCTCCAATACAGCATCAGTTTACCTACCTTCCCTCCCTGGCCAATAATGAATCACAAAGAAGTTACGCAAAGACTAAAAATGAAACATATGCACCTGTTAAGTCAGCTGATAGTAAAACATTAACAGCACCATGCTGGGAAGGCTGTGTGTCAGGCAACAGGAGCCCCTGTGCCCTGTTAGGAATACAAATCATGGTGGCACACTGGAAGACAATTTAAGCAGGTTCTTTAAAAACTAAACATGTTTTTTGCATTGTTATTCAGCAGCTGTGAATCCAGGCATCTATCCAAGTTATTTCAAACTCTGTCTCATAAAAACTCACACAAATACTCTGTACCGCTTTTATTAATAATTGTCAAAATTTTAAATTAGTTAATATAATTGCTGTCAGGTGAAGATATAAATGAGTTATGGTACATCTATTCAATGGAATATTATTCAGTATGATAAAGAGAAATGAGCTACCAAGCTACGGACACCTTAAATGTGCATTGCTAAATGAAAGCAGCCACTTCACAAAGGCTACACACTATGACTCCAACTATATGAAGTTCTAGAAAAGGTAATGTTGTAGACAAAAGATGAGTGGCTGACGAGGAGATAGTGCAAAGAGTAGGAAGGTATAAAGGCATTTTACGATCATGGAATTATTTTGCATGAGACCATAATGGTAATTTCATGACATTATGTGTTGTCAAAACCGGTAGAAGTATACAACATGGTGAGCCTTATGTTAACTATAGATTTAGGATAAGGTGTATTGATATTTCATTATCAATTATGAAATGTATCACCCTCCTAATGCAAGATGCTAATAATAAAAAAAACTATATCCTGAGTGAAAGAGTGAAGGGGAATTCTGCACCCTTGAATTTTTTCAGTAAGCATGAAGAGCCTTTAAAACTAAAGGTATTTAAAATGCAAATGCTGCATAGAAAATCATAATTGTGTTAAATTTGGAAATATCCTGAGACATTCATGATGCATCAATATCGATCCAACGAATATTGTTAGCTTAAAGCTGAGACATAGATCTTTTGTGCATTAACTCAACACATACAACAGATGTATAAAGATAGTGTGCTGGCTAGTTTTATTACAACTTGGCATAAATTTCAGTTTGGCACTACAGAGGAAGGACCTTCCATTGAGAAAATGCCTCTAGGGCATTTTCTTAATTAGTGACTAATGTGGGAAAGCCCAGCCCACAGTGGATGTGGTCATCCCTGGGATAGTAGTTCTAGGTTCTATAAAAATGTAGATGAACAAGCCTTGGGGAAGGAGCCAGGAAGTAGCATTCCTCCTTGGCCTCTGCATCAGCTCCTGCTGCCAGGTTACTTGAGTTCCTGTTATCTCTTTCCTTTTGATGAACTGTTATATGGAACCGTGAGTGAAAGAAGTCCTTTCCTTCCAAAGTTGTTTTTGACCCTGGTGTTTAATCATAGCAGTAGAAACCCTAAGATAATCTCACAGAAGCATAAAATTATACAGAGTACAACTGCATAAGTTATACAGAGCAGAACTGCAAAGTTAAAATTTTAATAAAGGTCACTTGGTTCCAAAATAGGGTTGATGTTGTTGTTTTGCCACTGTATAGTGGTTTAAATGGTTAAATGGTGAAACTTGTGAGTCTAACAAATTATTACTTCCAAAAAAGCCCAAAACTCAATTATAGGAACTAAGAATCAAAATGACTTGTAGCTTGCAGGACTTAAGGATTTACCTAAGTGATGTAACTGAAAATGAAGAAATGGCACACACAGAGAGAGAGAGAGATGCTATGATTGAGAAGTGGGAGGGGGGCTGGGCCATGCACTCTGATGGTGCACCAGCAGCAGCCCAGAAACTCAGCAGATTTATTTTATACATCTGCATTAAGGAGGCAGGTTTATTCTATGCAACTGAACTAGGAGGCAGGTATAGCTAATCTCAGTAAGAAGTCTTGATAAGGAAACAGTTTGAGATTGCTTTCATCCAGGAAGAGAAATCTGTGGTTGACATTTTCTGCACACGCTTGTGAAAAGGAAGATTTTGCCATTATCATGAGTCTGGAGCACTGGGTCCTTGACATAACCATACTCAAAACACATTCACTTGGAAATTCATCTGCTCCTTACACTTTCAATCAGGGGTTCTCTGTACCCATCCCCCCCCCAACATACACATACAAAACAAAGAAGAGCAGGATAAAATGCAGCTCTTATTCCTGGAACTCACTATCCATTAAAAAGGGCTCTTAGCAAAGAGTCAGGGAACAGTGAGAGAGATTGGAAAGAGATCTGGAGAGGTCAGAGAAACTTTCCAGAGAAAACATCAGCTAAAAGAAACTGTGAAGACTGAGACGAGCAGAGAGCTGTAAAAGAGGACTGACATTCGCCAATAGTCCACTAAGCACTAAGTGGTCCATGCCTGTACTCACCTTGACAAATCCATGATGTCATTCACTTATCATACATAGTCTGTGCAGCAGCAGCATCTCCCTGAAGAACTTTTGGAGATGCAGATTCTCAGACCTCATCTGGAACTCACTGAACCTGAATTATAAAGATGGAGCCCAAGGTACTGCATTTTAAATGTGTTCCAGATCCATCTGACCCCTGATCAATCTTGGCAACCACCAATCTAAGCCTTCATTTATTAAAGGATAAAAAAGGCACAGAAGGTTTTATGAAGGGCAAATATCTAATGCAGGAACAAATAAAATCTTTACTCAAGGTAGGTAAAATGGATCTTCAAAGTCACTCTATGATGCTTTGAAAACATAACAGGACAACTCAATTATTTACAACTCTAAGCTGTTTGCAAATCAGCTGATAAAAATTATATATATATTTGTATATTTAATGATTTTTGATAGTATGTACACATCATAGAATAGTTACTCTAATTTATTTATTCATTGATTTAAAAATTTTTTTATTTACTTTTACACTCCAGATTTTATTCCACTCCTGGTCCACCCTCCAACTCTCCAACTGTTCTACATTTCATACCTCCTCGCTACCCCACCCACCCAGTCTCCACTAGGATGTCCCCATCCCCCACCCCACCAGACCTCTAAATTTCCTGGGGCCTCCAGTCTCTTGAGGGTTAGGAGAATCTTCTCCAACTAAACCCAGACGGGGAGTCCTCTGCTGCATATGTGTAGGCGACCTCATCTCAACTGGTGTATGTTGCCTGATTGGTGATCCAGTGTCTGAGAGGTCTCAGGGGTCCAGGTTAGGTGAGACTGCTGGTCCTCCTACAGGGTTGCCCTCCTCCTCAGCTTCCTCCATCTTTTCCCTAATTCAACAGAAAGGTCAGCAGCTTCTGTTCATTGGTTGGGTGCACATATCTGCATCTGAATCTTTCAGCTGCTTGTTGGGTCTTTTGGAGGGCAGTCAGGATAGGTCCCTTTTTATGAGCGCTCCATAGCCTCAGTAATGGTGTCAGGTCATAGGACCTCCCCTTGTGCTGGATCCCCCTTTGGGACTGTTGGACCTCCTTTTCCTCAGGTTCTTCTCCATTTCTATCCCTGCATTTCTTCCAGACAGGAAGAATTATGGGTCAGAGCTTGACTGTGGGATAGGAACCCCATCGCTCCCTTGATGCCCCATCATTCTGCTGGAGGTAGGTTCTACAAGTTCCCTCTCCCCGCTTTACGGTATTTCATCTAAGGTCCCCTGCTTTGAGTCCTGAGAGTCTCTCATTTCCCAAGTCTCTGGTACATTCTGGAGGGTCCTCCCAACCTCCTTCCGCCGGAGATCGTCTGTTTCCATTCTTTCTGCTAGCCCTTAGGGCTTCAGTCCTTTTCCTCCACCTAATACCAGATCATATTCCCCTCTCCCTCCCACCCCCTATTTAATCTCATGGAAGATTGTAGCTAGTGAAAATATGTTCTTCCTTATTTCTTTTCCTTGCCTCAAGTTTATTTGTAAAAACAACATAGGACACCGGTCATCTGCAAATAGAGTTCATGTGGGTGTGTCACAGCAGTCTACCTGTCTTCACATTGACAGAAGCCTTTTCTGTGTGAAGCACAGGGGCTTGGGCACCTTTCACACTCGAGCTGGAGCTGAAGCCTGGGCCTTAGATGGAGCTGTGGCCAGCCTCAGTCTTCGTTTGAATCTTGGGCTTTGGTTGACAGAGCCTACGACCCTTGGCAATGTAGCTTCGAATCTACTTCTCAGGCTTAGGGTGTGTGAAGAAAGCCAGGTGGCTGAGTTTGCAGCTGGGGCCCTTTGGCATCTTGGGATTGATGGCCTTAGGCTTCACAGGGGCCTCAATGGCCTCTGCACCTGCATTCATTGCCTTTTCATTGTTGGCATGCATCTTCTTCTGACCCTTCTTGTTGTGCCTCTTGGCGAAGCACGTGTTCCTCAGGAACTTGGTGTCAACCCCCATAAGAGATTCGTATCTTTTTGTGACCGGAGTTTCTTGATGCCATTTCTGTACCATTTGTAGGACTGGTTGTCTGTGGTGTGGTTCTTAGATTTGGCCATGTCTGTATGGTAACTCCCGTAGCAACTGGGACTGGAAGGAAAGAAATGCTATGAGACTACATGTTATGTGTGTGTGTTCTCACTATGTTTCTAACAGGTGAAATGCTATCTGTCATGCTGCTAGTTACCACAACAGAGGAAATGACTTTGAGACATATCAAGGATCTAATGTTGACCCTACTTCAGATATACACAGACACAGGTATATTATTTCATCTATGAGACATGGTTATGGTAAGCCTCAAGAGCACATCTAACTATGAAACTGAAAGATAAAACTTTTGAGAACTCAAGTAAAAATATTTTCTCTGACACTCTTGTACTGCTTTTTGAAAATCCCATTGTTTGGGATCTAAATCCATTGGAGAATATGTATATTGCTTTTTAACCTCCTAGAGGACCTACCCAATTGGGAGGACAGTGAGGACTTACATCATTCTGGTGCTGTTCTGCTACTCAGGGAGAGAGTTGTTATTTTTCCCTAGCTGAGTTTAAGAAAAAAATAATAATTTGTAGACCTGAATAACTATTGTCCAACAAAACACAAACAATATATTAATAAACTAAATCCATGAGAGCAACACTAATTCTTCAAAATTGAAGGCACAGAGAGTAAGTGCAATTTTCATCAAGCTTAATGACCTGAGTTCAATCCCAGTTCTCAGGCACCAGAACAGAAGAAATGACTTCTAAATGTTGTCCTCTGAATACTACACTCACACTGGGGAATATGTGCACATATATGTATATACACAGAGAAGATAAAGTAATAAAAATTATCTCATAATAGAATTATATCGCAATAAGCTCATGGTCGCCCTGGGAATTATAGTTAGAAAAAGCATTCTGTAGTCAGTTAACTACAAGGCATATCGATTAGACATCCCTGCTGGGGAAAAGATTTATGATACAATTTTTGAGAAAAATGTAGTTACCACCACAAACATCTGATCTTTTCTGTGTTTTTCTGTTTAGCTACCAAGTTAGGAATGTAGTAGAGACATATGGTGTGAGGTGACTGTATAATTTGCTAGGTTTCTTTTTCGGTAAATATTTCCATTGGTTTAAGGTTTTTCAACTTATATAGGTAAAGGATGGTGGAGGAAAGTAAAGCAACTGCCCACTATAAAGTGATCCATAATAAAAATAAATCTCTCACTTTGTTTTCTATGATTTATCATGCCACTGAAACTGAATTTGCTTTTTCACAGATAAGTACCATGAACTTCCCACTTCCCACTTGCCATGCCTGCATCTATCTGAGGCAAGATATACTCCAAGCCCCTGAGAATAATTTTTCAAAGTCAACTATTCAAAATGCAATAAACTTCAAAACATGTATCAACAGTATCTGGTCCCTTTGCCTCCAGCCTACCTACTAAAGCACCAACAATCTCATTACCTCCTGCCCCATACAGGCTTTCAGAAATCTATAGGCATATCTTTCTGCTTTCCTATGTTAATAACTGATTTCCCATGAGAATAGAAAATAAAATAACCTATCAAACTAAATGACCTAATTGATCTATAATAGTAACTACTATTTTTAAATCAATAATGAGATAGCCTTGATAAACAGCAAGCAAAAAAAAATGTCTTCCTGAAAGTTAGTTTTATAGAACTCTTTTGAAATATCTAGATTAAAAATTCAATTGGGGGGCAGGAGAGATGTCTCAGAGGTTAAGAGCACTGACTGCTCTTCCAAAAGTCCTGAGTTCAATTCCCAGCAACCACATGGTGGCTCACAACCATCTATAATAGGATCCGATGCCTTCTTCTGGTGTGTCTGAAGACAGCTTCACTGGACTCACATTAAATAAATAAATCTTAAAGAAAACAAAAAAAAATTCAATTGGGTATTTCAAAAACATATCTAAAAATAAGCTTATATAAAACTCCATAAATTGAGACAACTAATATGACTGCACATGTCCTAGAATCCTAAATCATTTATCCCAAATGTAAAGGCTTTGTTAATAGTTATATTGTATTTTCTACAGGATAATCAAATGGAGGCAGTATTTACATATTTACCCTAGACAGATTGTTAAATAATATTTTAAAGGCCACTGTTTCTTCAATCTGTGGAAGTTCATGGTATGTATCTTTAAGAGAAAACCACTCAATAATACAATGAATCCATTCTAAAAATATCTTTGATTCCAGTTGTAGAAAATCAAACACTTGTGACAGTATTTATTTAATTACTTCGCTTTTACAAAAAATTTAAGCTCTTTAATTTCAATAATTTAGAGGAAAACTGTGTGCAATTAGTTAAGTCTATTATCAAAACGAGTTTTCCCAGAGCAATGTTATTATCACTTTGATTGGCTCAGTTCTTATACAGCCTTCAGACATGGCACTATAGTGAGTATTGAGAAACACTCTATGCCCTGAGGAAAATCTTTGGTCAGGAAAGATGTCTTAGTAGGTGAAATATGGCAACCTGGGTTTGATAAATATGACCCACATGATAGAACAAGAGAACCACTGATTCCCTTAAGTTGTCCTCCGACCTCCGTATACATGCGTATACATATGTACGCACACATATGTATAAACAAACAAACACATAATGAAAAATCCCAATGATAAAGATAAGTTGTGATAGCACAGAGGAGACAAAAAAAGTTTACCAAGCCTAAGTCGTCCTTGGGAATATTGTGGAATTTCCAAAAATGTAGCTTTTATAGTTTTCTTTAGTTGTGATAAAATAACATGACTAAAAGCAACTGGGTTTGGAAATGGTTTAATTGGCTTATATGTGTCAATTGTAGTCCATGTCTGAAGGAAGTCAGAAAGAAACTCAAATCAGAAACCTGGAGGCAGAAACTGAAGCAGAGACCTGGGAAAACACTGGTTTGCTTCTCATGGTTTGCCCAGCAACCTTTTATATACAAGTCAAACGTTCTTGCACAGTAGTGGCAACACTCACAGTGACTTCCAGTATTAATCAAGAAATTGGCCCCCACAGATTTGTCGTTAGGCAAATCTGATGAAGACAATCCCTTAACTGTTACATTCTCTTTTTAGATAACACTAATCCATGCCAACCAGCACCACAGCCAACAATTCATTGGCTCTCACCATCTAGAAAGTTTCTCCCACTGATCATGAATTTCCACATGCCCTGCTTCTTGTTCTCTCACTTGAGGCTAGATACTACACCTTTTACCTTTTCTTCTGTGTTGTGCATAATCTATTTCTGTCATCAATATGCCAAAATATTAAGCTCTTCAAAGTTCATATCATTCATCTAAAAGTGTCATAATTTTGAAAACTAAAGACAATATTTGATTTTCTCCCCACCTAGTTACTATCTGTCATTAAGCTATGCGGCCAAGGCTAATGTTCTGAATCTGTTTGAACAAATTAAGGACTTCTACTATCTGAACTAAGTTGTCTATCATTCAAATCTGAGTGTCATATCATCTTTTTACTAGCCCTTGCATTCTTCCCTATAGTATACTAGAATCAATACAAAGATAATCTTGTCTGTTTTAATGATGCTAATTACTATACTTCATCTTCCACATCTTCTCTTTGTGTGTGTGTATGTGTGTGTGTGTGTGTGTGTGTGCCTGTTCACATGAGTGTGAATGTATTGATGTATGAGTGTAGATGTTTGTACATGTTGTGGATGTCATTGTTGCTCATGCACTATCTATCTATCTTAATTTTAAATGTATGATCTCTCACTGCTCTGGACTCAACAAGTAGGCTAGAATAGGCTGACATTCTATGGTATCCCTTTTCAATCTTCCTAATGCTAGGATTATTATACATTATACCATGCTCTATCATCTTCCCAATACTCTACCATGAATAAAACTAAGAGCAGTGAAATTAACTCATAAACAAGGTTTATGAAGGTAAATGATGGTGAGAAAGATACCTAGCTAAAATGCTTGCTAGGAGGCCAATGTAAACTGCTATATTTGAAAATCGATTTGTCAATTTTTAATAGAAAACATACCCATTCCTCTTAAATTAATATTTCTGTTTTGTGGAATTTCCCTGAGAAAAAACTATTGGTATCAAATAGATAAATACATTTGTAACAACAAATAATATAATTATATGTAATTAAAATCTAAATAACAACCTAAAACCCAATGTCTGTTTTAGCTACAAATATGAAAATAAATATAATTCTGGACAGAAAAGACAATAAAAGGTTACTTTGTTTACATTGCTTTTTACATTGTGCATTTATAATTAATTATCCATCCCTCCAATATCTGTACCTATTACATTTATACTATAAGATTTTATCTCCGATGGCATGAGATTTGTATCAAATCTCAGGTCATCAACATTTAATCAGGTCAAGTAAATAAACTAAGTTTTAAAGTGTGTTCTTGCTGAACTTTTCAGCAATAGTGATTATTTTACATATTTTCATTTACTTTTTCTCTAAAGTCTAAAATGTAATGTCAGTATTCACCACAATTGTCTCAAGACAGCTAATTAGACTTCATTCTCGTTTCTTTTTTTTTTTTTAATTAATAAAGCTTTGAGGCAGACACTTGAGCGGCCATGTAAAACCATTTGTTTGCCCCGCAACTCTTTGCGAGTCTTTGCTGGTCTTCACTTGTCATTGCTCATAGAAGAAAAGTGCAGAAGAACTTCTCTTGGTATTCCAGCTGCTTCTTGCTCCTTCTGCTCACTCCTTCCAATCTGGTGGAGCCTCAGTTTTCCTAGTTCAAGCCGCTGCTACTGATTTGTGTTTGGTATTTACCAGTTGAACTGGACTGCCTTTATTGATTCATGTTTGGTATTTGCTGATTGGACTAGACTGCTCCTACTGATTTGTGTTTGGAACTGCACCCAGAAAGAACTACTTCTAAACAGGTCGTCCATATCACCCTTGTTCTATTAACTATAATTATCCCCTACTTTTGGTCAGTGGGCTAGAAGGGAGGTTGAAGCATTTAAGAACCCTTATTAAAGTAGGTTTTGAAAAAATATAAGTCTACAGTCAGCCTTTCCAGAACAATTTCCGTAACAGCCAAGCTTTGGCAGTAAAAAAAAAATACCATCAAAAACAGAAAGCTAATGGAGATGCAATTGAATGATGAGGACTTGTTCCAGCCCCAGCCTGAAGCAGAGTTGGACAAGTTTGCCATGTTGTTCTGACTTTAGAGTCAAGAATAGAAGAAATGCGTTATGGAATTTCCCTCCGTAACTAAGGAAAGCCACTGAGGCCAGATGTGTGGCAGGGGTGTCTCTGCCTGAGGCACAGAGAGACCATTGTGTGAATCTATAAAGGTGAGACCTGGATTTATTTAAGGACCCTCAAGATTTTACAGATGCCAGAGCCATGGGATGCATGACAAGGAAAGTTACTAACAGGGAGTGGAACCAGTCCTAGAGAAAGAACTGTATTTGCAGTCAACAAAGTTAAAAGGAATTGTAGCAATGAGGACCATTTAGATTTCAGACATAGAGATGCAGAATTTGAAGTTTGAGCAGACGGTTTTTGGTCTTGCTTTGGTTCAACATTACATCACTAGGTTCCCTTTTATAATGGTAACACATAACATGTGCCATTGTATGTTGGAAGTATGTGATCAGCTTTTTCATTTTGCTTTTACAGGGGACTTTTAATCAAGTTTGAAACTATTATAGACTATGGAGACCTTTGAAGTTGGACTGAATGAATTTTTGCATTATGATATGGCTACAAGCCTACGGGGTTGATGGAGGGGGATGTGGTGGTTTAAATAGGAATGGCTCCTGTATAGTCATGTGTTTGAATGCTTGGTCCATAGAGAATGGTTCTATTAGGAGATGTGGCCATGTTGGTGTAGGTATGGCCCTGTTGGAGGAAGTGTGTCCATATGAAGGCAGTCTTGGAGGTCTCCTATGCTCAAGCTATGCCCAGTATGTCATGCAGTCTCTTTTTCTGTCTGTGGATCAAAATGAAGAAATTTCAGCTCATCCTTCAGGACTATGTCTGCCTGCACAGTGACATGTCTGATGCCATGGTGACAATGGAATAAGCTAGTCACAATTAAATATGTTCCTTTATAAGGTCCTGGTGTCTCTTCACAATAATAAAATCCTAATATGACAACAGCTGAGGAAAACCCTACAAACCTAACAATTCACATTAATACCTAACATTTCATATTAAAATCTTAATAATCATTCCTTTATTAGATATATGAAAACAGCCTGTCTTCACTGTGTCAAGCATAGCACATTTCTGTGCTTGAGAGACTGTAGTCTTTGCTACAAAATATATCATAACTACAGAGTCCTTTGCAGGAGGCAAAATTAAAGGTCAAAGCATTGTAGAGATCCCTCCTAACATGGACATTCTCTCCTCAAGATGGTGATACTGAGAGAGTTGGAATGAAGTCTGTGCTTTTCCTGAAAACACAAGCCTGCAATTTTTATTTTGCATCATTTGCTACCCCATTCCCTCATCCCATGAAGGCTCCATAATGACACAGTAAGTCACATTTCAAAAGAATCTCTCCAAAGAATTGTACGTTAAACTGTAACTGGATTTTCTCTTTAGCTTTTAAAATCTGCTATTATATAGCAAAGCAAAACAGCCTAGCTAGGCTCAATTTTCTCTACCTTAACTATAATGCACCCTTAGATGTAATGGTCACATTTCCTAAAGTTCCTTCAGCAACTTTTGTTAGATTGCGTTCCAAGAGCCAATTCAGTCAATTGATTTCAGGCACTCAAGTTCTCAAACTTTAGTGTGTGCATCACCAGAGATCTCCTGGGATATTTCTTTCATAAAAATGAAACAAAACAAAAAATGTTAAACCACCTAAAACAATAACAAACAAAAAGAACAATCTTCAATGTCATAAAAAGTATTATTTGAATCTATAGAGTGTCAAATAATTTGAATGTTTTATGATTGAGTTAGATGTTCCATAATATGTTATTCTTAATTATTTTCATATATGCATGTGTGTCCACATTTGTATTCCTAAATTCATAAGTATAACCTGCTTGTTCAGTCTGTATACTAGGGAAACAAAATCCTAACTTTGCAACAGCTGCCATATTTAGCTTACCTGTTGTCCACATGAGTCTAAGAAGAGATAGGCTAATGCCTAGAAAAAAATTTACAATTTCTTTTTTTAAAGGACCAATTTATTAAATGTCCTATCATCTCAAAATAGCATTAGAAGCACCCAAGCCTTTCACATATAACTTTGAGGAATATTCAAAATTCAATCTGTAGCAGCCCTGGATTTCTGATTCAAACCTTGTGCCAATAGAATTGCTCCCTTCCTTACATGACTGTAAGAATTCACGGATAAATGTGCAGGAACGCAATTAATATGGCATTTTGCTCATTATTAGAAATCAAGCTCTTGTCTCAGTGAAGTGTAATGATCTAAAATATAACTCAGTCATCTCTGGAATGGCGAAATACTAAGGACCAAATCAGGCTCATCAGCTGCTTCAGTCTTGAATTATTCCTGACTCAGTAGTGCTTTCATTCGAAAATATTTTCCTCTGCTTAACTACTATAATGGAGTACTACTCAGCTATTAAAAACAATGACTTCACGAAATTCTTAGGCATATGCATAATATCTTCCTGAGTGCTGTCACAAAAGAACACATATGGTGTGCACTCCCTGAGAAGTGGATATTAGCCCAAAAGCTAGGACTACTCAAGATACAATTCACAGACCACATGAAGCTCAAGAAAAAGGAAGACCAAAGTGTGGACTCTTCAGTCCTTCTTAAAATGGAGAACAAAATACTCAAGGGAGGAAATATGGAGACAAAGTGTGGAGCAGAGACTGAAGTAAAGGCCATCCAGAGACTGCCCCACCTGAGCATATACAGACATCAAACCCAGAAAATATTGTGGATGCCAAGACGTGCTTGCTGACAGGAGCCTGATATAGTTGTCTCATGAGAGACTCTGCCACACTCTGATGAATATAGAGGTGGATGCTTGCAGCCAACCATTGGCCTAAGCAGTGGGTCCCCAGTGGAGGAGCTAGAGAAAGGACTGAAGGAACTGAAGGGGTTTGCAACCCATAGGAAGATCAACAGTATTAACCAACCAGACACCCCAGAGCTCCCAAACCACCAAAGAGTACACATGGAGGAAACCATGGCTCCAATCACATATATAGCAGAGGCTGGTCTTGTTGGACATCAGTGGGAAGAGAGGCCCTCAGTCCTGTGAAGGCTCAATGCCCCAGTGTAGGGATATGCCAGGGTAGGGAGGTGGGAGAGGGTGGAGGGGAGCATCTTCATAGAAGCAGGTAGAAGGGGGTTTCCAGAGGGGAACTGAAAAAGGGGGTAACATTTGAAATATAAATAAATAAAATATCTAATAAGAAAAGAAATAAAACCAACCTACATGTCTGCATGAAATGAAATGAATGCATGAAAGATGTGACAAATATTGTAGTTATTTGAAAAGGAATGACTCACATAGACTCTTGTGGGTGAATGCTTGGACCATAGGAAATGGCCCTATTAGTAGGTATGGTCTTTATGGAGTAGGTATGGCCTTGTTGGAGAATACTGTGTAACAGGGGAGGCAAGCTTTGAGGCCTCAAGCTTAAGCTAGGCCTGGCATGGCAGTCTCCTTCTACTGCCTGAAGATCAAGATGTAGAATTATCAACTCCTTCTCCAGCCCCATGTCTACCTGCAAGCCACCATGCTTTTTGCTGTGATGATAACATGAACTAAACTTCTGACATTGTAAACCAGCCCCAATTGAATGTTTCCCTTTAGAAGAGTTGCCTTGGTCATGGTATCTCTTTACAGTAATAAAGCCCTAACTAACACATATAGATATATGCAAATGAAAACTTATTCACCCTTAAAGAAAAATGTAATAATCATATTTTCAGGAAAATTGAAGAAACTGGAAATCATTACATCAAGTGAAATAAGTCAGAAACAGGAAGACACATACCTCATGCTTTCTTTCTTATGTTAACTCTTTATGGTGAGTCATGAAATTGCATAGAGGACCATGATAAGAGAAGAAAAGACCTTAAGTGGAGGTAGCTGGAAGGAGAAAGAGTAATGGAGTATAGGAGACATCTGAAAGCAGAAGAGAAGCAGCAGAATGAAGGCTTGGGAATGGGAAGGAGCCAGGATCACCAGTGTGTCAGATAGCACCTTAGTGGATGGAGTTCATCAATTGCATACTGATTTCAAAAAAAAAAAGATAAAATTGAAAAAAATAAAAAAAAAAAAACTGAAAAATGTTGTCTTAGCAGTTTGACTATGATTACCCTTTATCTAGAAAGTGTGGGGAAACAAATTCAAAAAGTATGAACAATATCAGTTTAAAATGGAGGTCCTCTCCTGGTCATATGACCTGTAGCAAGTGTCACTCTACACCAATACCATGTACATGTGATGCCCTCTCTTCTTAGCCCCTATTTGATAAACTGCAGAATACCATGTACATGGGACAATTTGGTAAGGTCGTACCTTACAGTTCCCATTTTGTAACTGTGCCACTAAAGAAAGAGGATTCTAAAAAGATTCTACAAAGTAATCAATTTAAAAAAAATATTAACAATACAAGCCTGTTTCGTAGCAAAAGCATTAAAATATCTCATACAAGGTCTTTCTTTCTATAGGTTTAAAGACAGGTGAGATAATTACATCTGATGAAACATAAACAGGACCAAAAAAATGCAACCAAAAACTATTGATCACATACACTCTGTCATGCTATAATTGTACACTGTGAGATATTATTAATCGGTAATTAATTTTAAAATTAAATATCTGGAACAGGAAAGCCTATCTTCTCAAATATTTAGTCGGTGATAATGTGATACTTTTCAAATGTTCAGAAGTCTTTTTGAGGTTAGTTCCTTACTTGAAAGGGAAAACAAGAACTCTCAATTGTGAGAAACATTGTCATTTCATATTCAATAGGAATGCCTGAACGACCGCACACTGGCAAAAGGAAATGCATTCCTTTGTCAGCAAATACCGCTACAGTATGAGAAACACAAACATGTTTCTGAGAAACTGGTAAAACAACTCTGGGGATAATATGCAGTGTGGGAAAACTGTGACACAGTTGGACGAAAAGACAGATGTTGCGAATGCACAAAGCTTGGAGTGTTTTCATACATTATAGATTTCCTTTTAATAGCAAGCGCACTGGAAAGCTACGTCTCTGTGAGCCTAAAGAAGAAAAGTACCCAAGGAAAAAGTGTCAAGCTAAATTTCTTGTAAGAAAACAGTATTTTCTGGGAAAATTATCTAAACAACCAATAATGGAACAGCTGCTCTAACTAGAATAAAGAGTGAGTCTATGAGCTAGTACCAGAAGTGAGTTTTCTTCACCAAACTATTCATAACTAAACAAAGCAAGCAGCCTGTTTGAGGATATCGGGACACGTGCAATTTGATACAAATGGGGTATTTAAAGTACATTAGAGTCATTGCAACACTCGCACTGAGTTTGAAAATGATCATGAAACTCTTTTGCACTAGCAGAAGTTCTTAAATTGTGTTAAGGTAAGTAACATGTTTCTCAAATTCACCTGTTCCAGGTTTAACACCATGTGTGTTGCATGTCTGAACAACTTGCTACATGAATCTTCCTAGCTATTATTTAATCTCCCCGCTCTCTCATTTTATCCATGCCCTACCATTTGAAAATTAACTATTTATCTGAATAAGCATATGTCACAGAGATGACGGGTTGCAAACAGCTCTAGAAAGGCCAGCTGGGTTCTAATTATGACAGGGCCTCTTAGTCCACTGCATCTTTGGAAATTATAGTATGTCCGTACATCAGGTTCTCCACCTCTGAGGGAGATGGCAGCAGCAAGGTTCCAGGAATAGAGTTGCAACCTGACGAAATAACTATATGAAAGGTCTAGTACGCCTCAGAGAAGCTATTTACAAGGCCCGATTTCACAGGCTGTGGCTGCCTTGCGCAGGGCCAATTTGCCAAGGTTCCTGCATTTCCCAGATTTCACTTTCTTGAATGTGTTGGGCACAGGGACATTCTTCGGATTGAGAGGTGGGCAGTTTTATGAGATATGCATAGCTATAGTAGAAGGTTTTTGATGGTCTTTCAGAAAAATGATGAATGGAGAGAATAGCATATTACGGAGGAAATATGCTGAAAGCTTTCAGGGCAGATGGAGGAAGTGAACACTGGCTCCACACAGGCAAGAAAATTACCATGAGCTAAGGAATTCAGTTTGTAGTCTGTTCGGGGATTCTAACTTGAACAATATACTGGCTGGTTTCGTGTGTCAACTTGACACAAGCTGGAATTATCGCAGAGAAAGGAGCCTCTCTCGAGAAAATACTTCCATCAGATCCAGCTCTAAGGCATTTTCTCAATTAGTGATCAAGAGTGGGAGGGGCCAGCCTAGTGGGTGGTGTCATCCCTGGGCTGGTAGTCTTGGGTTCTACAAGAAAGCAAGCTGAGCAAGCCAGGGGAAGCGAGCCAGTCACATCTCTCCATAGTCTCTGCATCAGCTCCTGCCTCCAGGTTCCTGCCCTGTGTGAAGTTCTGTCCTGACTTACTTTGGTGATGAACAGCAATGTGGAAGTGTAAGCTGAATAAATCGTTTCTTCCCCAACTTGCTTCTTGGTCATGATATTTGTGCAGGAATGGAAACCCTGACTAAAACAAACAGGGTTTTTGTCTTGTTTTTTTTGTTTTGTTTTGTTTTGTTTTGTTTTGTTTTGTATTGTTTTGGTTTGGTTTGCTTTGGTTTGCTTTGTTTTTTGCTCCTCTGTTTCATTTCAGTGAAAGGCCTGAAGATTAGGTCCACTCAGGTTTGGTTCCTCCTCCTCTTTCCCTGCACTTGGATTCTACCATTACAAATCATCTTTCACGTCCGAGACACCGATAACATCTTCGGTCTCTCCACAAAGTAGTCATTGTTCATTTATTCTAAAATCAGACTGGCAGACAGACACACTTCAAGAGTTTCTTTCTGTCTCAAGCATCTGAAGCACAATTAGAAAAGACCTCCAATGTCTACCAAACAATTAAAACACCTGAAACAGAATGTGAAGCTACTTCTCCTCATTAAGAGATAAAGAAACACAGGTTGAATTACTTTACAGAAAATTAGATGGGGAAGAGGAGACAATAATTGTATAATAAAAAATCACATGAACTCTTTCCATTTTGTATAACACATACTAATTTGTATTCTGGCTTCAGAAAAGACATACACACACACACACACAAAAACACTTTTGAAACTACTGTATTTCAATAAAATCCCACCTTAAAAGCTACAGGATTGAATTACAAGCAGTGGTCTTTGGTCTTAACACATTCTGTCTGTCATTTCTTTGCTTTTAAGAAGACTGTTTTCCCCTCTTAATCTGTTATTATTTATGTTATTAATAGCAAGTAACAGCTCCTACAGAAGAATCACGGGCAGCACAAGTCCTGGGTCAGCTTCATTTTCCACTGAAATTTACACTTTGTTATATATTTAGGCCTCTTCTATCATTCCACATAGTTTTCCTAATACAACTTGTATCTTTTCTAAATCAATGGCAGCACTATTTAATCAGTATTTCTGCACTGTCTTTTTTAGGGGAATGCGAGGGCGTTGGGGTGGGAGTGAGTGGGTGGGAGTGGGAGCAACTTCAAAGAAGCAAGGGAAGGAGGAAGAATGGGAGAGGGAGGAAAGGGGATAACATTTGAAATGTAAATACACAAAATATCCAATAAAAATAAAATTAAAAAAGGAAGTCCTTTATAAGGACTGTAAATTGGGTAAATTGAACAAGCAGGTATCTCACGTCAGAGTACAGAGATAAGAATTCAAAACAAAAGTTTTCCTCAAAATGAACAAAATATTTAATTAAAATATACTCACTTCATCGCTGACAAAAAGACATCACAATTAAATACCAAATAATTTATTAGTCTTTTAAAGTTCAACAATTTATCTTACTCTTTTGAGAACAATGTGATTTATTTGTTTGGTTCAATTTTAAGGTCACCAACTTCTCCCAAGAACTTCATTTTTGGAGCCTTTTATTAAATCTGAAATATATAGAAAATATTGGCATTTACATATTATACTAAACTTAGGATAAATCACTCAGTGACTTTGGGGAAGACTTGCTGTCAGTTACTAGTTTTGAAGTTATTGCATTTCTTTCTTAGAAACCATGCCTGCGTGGCTCAGGGCTGTTCAGTCCTTTCCCTTGGGAGTTGTTTCATTTCTCAGGCGCCTCGAGTCTGAGATACTGAAGCCACACTTACTCCATGGGTCTGTTTTCAGTTCAGCTCCATTCAGGTACAATAACCCAAAGGGCTTTTCATCAGAATGCTTTGCTGACTCTCCAGGAGCAATGGAGCTAAAGCCATTTCCTGTGCCAGTAGAAGGCTCACCTGCCCATGCTTGCGACCCTGAGAGTCAGCTCATTCCTGTATTCTTAATCTATAAGATAGAAAGAATGGTTAACCAGACTATTAGAATCTAAGGAAACAAAAAAAATTATAAACAGGTCAGTTCATATTTAAGAGTTAGAAAATGATCTAAAAGGTCCTTTGTGGTCTTATTTAAATAAGCATATTTTGCTATCAATGAAATAATACCAAGGACTAAACAAATCACCTAGATGCTGTTACTTGTCAAGTCTGAAGAGAGTGGGATATAAATCTGAGTTTACATTTTGTTTTCAGTGTCATCCTGTGATGGTTAATATGGTCAAGTTGACAAAATCTAAAAATTACCTAGGATACACACCTCTGGATATGACTAAGCAGATTTAAAATTCAGTTAATTGAAGTGGCAGGTTCCAGTCTAAACATAGACAGTACCATCCTATCTGAACTGTATAGGTTTCCTGAACTGTATATGACTCTTTAAGTATAAACTGGCCATCAATTTCTAATTTTAGCTTCTCTTGCCTAGCATTAAGTACATCAATATTGTTCATTCTGAGCAAAAGCAGCAAGGCTCACATCTGTTAAACGCTTGATTGAAAGAATAAACAATCTGTATCTAGCTGTATTGATTAGCTATACTAGTATGTCATTCGGGTATATTGTGAATGCATTTTCGGTTACAATATTTTCAGCTTCTGGGAGGGTTTTTATTATACTATCTACACAAATTCCTCATCTTTCAAGTCACTTCTCTCTTGTTTCTTTCATACCATTCCACAACTATCTTACAAGCCTTTAGAAAGATAGATTAGACTCAACTCAATAAGTACTCATATAGAAGAGAAGTCAAGGTCCTATCCCTTAAAATGTTTATCAGCGTCTCTCTTCTTCAGATTTTTTTTTAATTCCCTTGAAAAATGAAGTGTCTCCATCTCAAGAGAAGAGTCAAGCAAGGGGCTTGCTAATGGTAGAACCATGACAGCTTTTTGAGAAAAGACTTCATTCCCCTCTCCACCTCTATGTAGCGTCACTTGAGTAGCCATTGCTCAAGAACACAGTTATTATTTGGGAGTTAAAGGATCTATAGTTGCTGGATAACTATAAGTAAATGTTATTTTAAATATATGCACATTGTATGAAAATAAAGTGCCTAAATATTACTCATGCCATTCTGTACTATTAGCCTCCTATTATGAAGATTTAAAATTATCTTTACTTAGATGTTGGTATTCTCTCTATGTTATAGAATTAACATACAATAAACCATTGGTCTTTTTTTAGTTACAAAGAAAAGTCCTTAAGACCTATTATAGGTGAAGAAAAATAGCATGTAAAAATATTTCAACACATCTCCAAAGGTACAGAACAGACAAGAACTTTTATTAGAATTCAGCTCAGGACTAATATTCAAGCCTGGATTCTTTTTATTTAAAGGTTTATTTAACTTTTCAGTGTCTGTGTGTGTGTGTGTGTGTGTGTGTGTGTGTGTGTGTATTTGTGTGTGGTGTGTGTTATAAGTACATATTTCAGAAGGGGTATCCACAGAAACAAGAATGGAATAGATTCCCTGAAGCCAGAATTACAAGAAGTTTTTAGCCACCAGATAAAGGTTCTGGAAACCAAACTCAGATTCTCTGAAAGATCATTGTGTGCTCTTATCCACTGACCCATTTCACCAGACCTAAGCCTAAATTATCCGACACACAGGTATGAAGAACAGAATGGAGGATAAGAGGGGAAAAGAGCATGCAGGATACAATAAAGAACAGAAGTAAGAGGAGAAGACAAAGGGGTGGTAGGTAAAGGAGAGAGGAACGAACATAAAAGGAAGGGAAGAGGGGAATAAAAAGACTGATGAGGGGTAAGGAGAGAAGAATCACACACTTCTGGAAGGCAGAATGCAGCAAGGCAGCTTTGAAGCACTTTGTTCTCCAGGAGCAGAGAAACTCCCCCCACCTCTCTTCATAATGGAAGGAGCAATATGTAATGTAGGAAATTTGAGAAACAGTCAATGCAAATTTATGGTCCCTGGCTTCCAAATAAGTTGCCTTAGAAAGGGATATTGATTGTGAATAGTTAGAGCATACAACAAGATACAGTTTTTAAAACTGCTAAATATCTCCCTATTTCATAAATAACATTATCATCTGCAGAGTCCACTAGAGTTTAAAGCTGTAACCATGAAACCAACAGAAGCAGTTTTGCTTGCTGTCCATCTACGACCAAGTCTGATCTGTCTGGAAACATCCCTTTATCTCATCAAACCCTGGAACACAGCATTATTGCATGACATATTGCTTAAAGTGGCAGACCGCAGCAGGCAGATTGATACTCCTCCAACTGAGCAGTGTGATTAATTAATGCTTGCCTTCTACAGTACACAATGTGGAAGATGCAATTTGGGTGTCATTAAGCAGTCTCTGAGGTGACTGGTCCAAAACACATACCCTGCCACCCCATGGCCACAACAGGGAAACAAGCAAAGCCTCCTGAGAATATGTAAATCATTCCTATTGATCAAAGACAGAAACAAGCACAGACCACAAGAAACAAATGCAACTATGTGTAAAGATGCTATAGCACAAACAGCAGCTATTAGTCTATAGAACCAAGTGCAAACCCATAATTCATTGCATACTGTGTTTTCCTCGTTTTGGTTTGCTGTCCAAGTGAGGATGTTCTCTAACCACTTTCCTACTAGAAGAGCATCAGTTTTGAGTAATCGAGTTTTATTTTCTATGCTATAAGAGTTTACACTAAAGCATTCTAACCCATCACTCAGAATAGCAATTGTTATTGAAATAAAAAAAGAATCGATTAAAGTAAAAATCTCTCCCTTTAAAATGACAGTACTTCGAGAGAACTGAGATTTGAACTGAAGTATGAGTATCTTAACAGAAATACAGAAAGGTTAAAAATGGAGATAAACTTTCTTATCATAAATTACAGAATTCAAATCTGCGCACATGTGTCTAATAAAGTAATTTGCATTAGTTTACTTGACGGTGCTTCAAAGTTTAAAAGCCAATTCACTTGTATTGTACATCTGTCATAAGCAATATCCAGATGATTATGCTTCCAATTTAAACATAAGTAGCAAAAACTTTCAAGGCATTGACTGATTGCTCCTTTTGTTTCTAATTGTGCTCTGCCTTCTCCCAACTATTGTGTTACTATTTGTATCAAATAAAGTTTACCTAGAGATAGTTATGGGCAAGTAGTACATGAGGTTTGCATGACTATTGGGTCCTTAGAAGACAAATTCTATATTAAAATGGTTTGGTGGTTTGAGTATGGTTGGCCCATGGGAAGTGACACGAATAGGAACTATGACCTTGTGGAAAGGTGAGTCCTTGCTGGAGGAAGGGCATCACTGTGTAGGCAAGCTTTGATGAACCCTAGGCTCAAGCTCCACCCAATGCAGAAGGCACTCTTCTCTCTTTTTTTTTTATTATTATTATTAACTTGAGTATTTCTTATATACATTTCGAGTGTTATTCCCTTTCCCAGTTTCCGGGCAAACATCCCCCTCCCCCCTCCCCTTCTTTATGGGTGTTCCCCTCCCCATCCTCCCCCACTTGACGCCCTCCCCCCAACAATCTAGTTCACTGGGGGTTCAGTCTTAGCAGAACCCAGGGCTTCCCCTTCCACTGGTGCTCTTACTAGGATATTCATTGCTACCTATGAGGTCAGAGTCCAGGGTCAGTCCATGTATAGTCTTTGGGTAGTGGCTTAGTCCCTGGAAGCTCTGGTTGCTTGGCATTGTTGTACATATGGGGTCTCGAGCCCCTTCAAGCTCTTCCAGTTTTTTCTCTGATTCCTTCAACGGGGATCATTCGCCTCTGTATTTGCTGTATTCTAGAGGAGCGATCTACATCCTGCTCCTGTCGGTCTCTTTTTGCTTCATCCATCTTTGTCTAATTGGGTCTTTGAACTCTGAATGGGTGTTCCTTCAGTCTCTGTTTTAATCTTGTGACTGCCAGAAGAAAACAGTTTCCTTCTGGCTACCATCTGATCAAAATGTAGAACTCTCTTCTTCTCTTGAACCATGTCTGTCTGCAGGCTTCCATGCTTCCTGCCATGGACTGAACATCTGAGAGTGCAAGACAGCCCTAAATGTTAAATGTTAAATATTTGCCTTTATAGGAGTTGCCTTGGCCTTTGTGTCTATTCACAGCAATGGAAACCCTAATTAAGAAAAATAGAAATACCTGTTTTTCTGTACTTATTGATATGTGTTTATATATTGTGTAGGAGAGTTATATAGTTACAAGCAAGACAGAAAGCTAATATTTTCATTCACATATAAAGTTATTCATTTTCTCAAAAGTCCTTATGGGAAACATAGTACATTATTTTTCATGTATTTATTTTTATACTTTTGCTTTGTTTATTTTGAGACTATAACATGTTTTTCTGCTAATATATAGCAGTATTTTTCTTTCCCTTCCCTCCATGTAACTTCCCAATATACCCCTCCTTGCTGACTTTTAAATTCATGGCTTAATTTTCTGATTAATAATTGTTGTATATATGTTACATATGATATATACATGTTATACTAAATTCAACTGTTCCAGTCTGTGTATAATATCACTTATACATATGTTTCCAGAGTTTACCATTTGGTATTGGATAAACAGTTGGTGTGCTCTTGACGAGAAAAGCTAATTTACCACTCTCACGTTTCCTTAATTGCCTGTACTTCTTTGATTTCTCTCTATTGACCACCTACATCCGTATCCTAGCAGTGATCCCATTTCACATTTATGCAGTTATCCCAGGATATTACTAACATGAAGGTTTGGAACTAGGATCTTCAGAGGAAAGAAAACATGCAACATTTGACTTTCTGGGTCTAGGTAATCTCACTTCTAGTTCCTTCTGCTTACTTGCAAGGTTCATGATTTCATTTCTCTCTGCAGCTGAATAAGATTTCATTTGGCACATGTGCTCCATTTTCATTACCTTTTTGTCAGTTGTAGGACATTGAGTTTGTCTCTATTTCCTAGTTCTTTTGAATAGAACGTCAATGAACATGACAGAGCACACTTGAGTCGACAGAACAGCCAGGCGATATTGTGGGTTTACTTTTAGCTTTTGAGAGTTCGCTACACTAATTTCCATAGGGGTAGCGTCATTTGTGGAATCCCACAGCAGTGAATGATAGTTGGTTCCTTTTTGCCCACTCTCTCGAGCATTTGTTGTCAGCCATTCCACTGATCTTTGCTACTGTGACTTGGGCAAAATGAAATCTCAGTGTTATTTTGCACTTCCCTAATTGCCTAGAAGAGTAATGTATTTGAAGATATTTCTTATTCTCATTTCTTTTCCTTTTCTTTCTTTTTTTTTTTCTTTTAGAATTCTCTGTTCAGGAACAAGGCCTGTTTTTTTTAAATGGGTTGGCATTTTCATTGTTGTTTAATCTCTTTGTCTCTTTTTTTTTTGTTTTATTTTTTAGTTTATTAATTGTTCTTGATATTAATCCTCTGTAAGATGAGTGCTTCAAAAGATTCTTCCCATTATGTGAACTTCCTTTGTTTCTTTAACTTTGCATAACCTTTACTTTTAGTTTTACAAAGTTCCGCTTGTTACTGTTGAGCCTAACTCTTGAGAAAATGGAATCCTACTGAGAATGTTGAGTCTATGTTCATTGACCTATGGTATCCTTTGTATTGATAGCTTAAGTCTCTGGTAGGACTAAATATGTAAAACTAAATGAATTCAAAACAAGGGTCTGCCATGATTTTGAAGTACAAAGAGCTAAAAGTCCTGTATAAGCCCTCCACCTGAAGCACGTATAGCCAAATCAATACTTCAGTCCAGGTCATTATAAGCCACATGAGATTGTCAAAAGTAGAGCCTTATTTTAATATAAAGAGCTGAATTTTCTTTCTTTCTTCTTTTTTCAGTGTAAATACTCCTGATGTATAATTGTAATGAATGATGATTTCAGATTTCTAGGGCCATTAACAAAATCCTTTTTTATTTCATTGCATCAAAACAACTTAGCCCATCTTAGCTTCTAAAGCAATTAATCCTTAAATCATCCTACTGTCAAGGAAAACGTTTTGTTTATCAGGAGAAGCATGTTTTATTATCTTAAGGTCAAAGTGGCCACTGAAAGCAGCAGCCCAGCGGCATTTCTAAATGCTGAGTTTCATACTGTATTACTTAAGTGATTACGTGGCGTAGAAATGATGCCTTTTAGTGTAATATAAATGGGATACTTGTTAGTGGGAACTCACATAGAGCTGCTTCATGCCCTTTCCATAGGAATTCTGGTTTTGTTAAGGTTTTAGAAAAGAAATGTATTATCTTACATAGACAGTTTTGCACCTTTAATCGCACTACTTAATTTTAATCCATATTTGTATTTATGTCATTCTTCTAGCACACATAAACTATATGAGTAAATACTATTATCATTAGGAATTAAACAGTAAAATATTGTAATAAATATATAAATATATTCATCATACACATATATGATGAGTACAGAATAATAAACCACCTGTATATTAAAAGCTTTCTATTGATCCTCAGTACACATAAGTCATTGCTTTATAATAATTGTACAAAATAGTGGTCTTTGATGTAACAATAACATTCAGACACTTTGGTCAGATTCACCATCATTCCCTTCTGTCCCTCCCCAATTTCCTCCCTTCTAATCAGAATCTTTTAAAATCTGTTCTTTATTTTATATTTTTACTTTTGTTTATTTTATTTTTTAAGACAAGTTCTCACCATGTAGCTCTGGTTAGTCTGGACATCCTGTCAGCAGAGATCTGCCTGCCTCTGCCTCCTCATCAAAGGTATGTGCCACTCTGCCAGATAATTTTATGTTTTTCTTTAAATATTAACAATAGATTAGAAACCAATTGGATAGGAAATGGTTACACATTTTTCCAGGACTGATACAGTTTGTTTCAGACATGAAGAGTGTATGTCACACTGTTCTTTTGAACAGTAACTGTTCACTTACTGTTCTTACTGCTGTGACAGAATACCAAACAAAATCAAACTAGAGAATAAAGGAGTACTTTAACCCCCACCTTCAGGGTGAAGCCTATCATAAAGGGAAAGGCATGGCAGCTGTAGCTTATGGCAGCTGGTCTTATTGCATCTGCAGTCAAAAGTAGAGAGACGAATGTTGCTGCTCAGATCAGTTTGTACTTTTTATGAAGGCTACGATGGCCATTTATCGGGTGGTTCAACCCCCACATAAAGTAGATCTTCCCATCTCAAGGAACACAGGCTAGAAACTTCTTGCAGACAGGTCAGGAGACTCGGTTCCATGATGATTCTAAATCATATCAAGGTGAAAAACAAGTTCAACCATTGCAACAATGTTTCATCACAGTGGGTCAAGCCCTGAAGGCTCTGTTTCATAAGCAGCATTTGACTCAGGTTTGAGTTCCCACACAGAGTTCTTTCGCTGCATCTTGACTAGTGCCTTGTTGGGCCTGTAAACAAACCAGTTTTTCATCACCTATAAGTCATGGCATCATAAATAACTTATTCCTAAAGGTAAAATTGGGGTCATGTTACACATTATCAATGACTAATAAAATTGTAAGGGTACATGGAAGGATTATAGTCATTATCACGAAAACCAGCCTGAAAACTTATCAAAAATACCATACTAAGGAAACAGTATAACTCCCTCAAATGGACCTTTAATGAGGAAAATACCCAACACTGCAATGTCAATGATCCCACTGACCTGTCACCATTATCTCATTGTCACAGGGACTTCAATCACGCTCAGTGTCCATTATGGACTTGGCCTTTGTTAATTGCCAACTGTCCTTATTCCTTTTTTTTAAAACCTGGACCTACTGTCCATTTGTCACGATGTTCATCCACTTGGATCCTATCAACATCCACAGTTCTGCACTTGCCTCCTCTGAGTTCAATCTTGACCCTGTTGCTTGACTCTGCAATACTTCCAGGAGACCTCAGAGAGCTTTCCTGATATAATTCCCTCAGACATCCCTTTGCATAAGCTCTCTACTTGCCTCAGGTTAGGCCTTATCAGAGTTAATTTCACTTGTCAATTTTATACACATCTAAGATGAAACCTCAATGGAGAAATTGCCTGGAGCAGATTGCCTTGTGTCCATGTTTGTGAGACAACGTCGTGGTTATTAGTTAATGTAGGAGAGCCAAACTCACTGTGGACAGTGCCCATGCCTAGGCAGATGTATAATAAATGCTAAGCCCATTAGGAGAGGCAAGGCAGTTGGAAACACTACTAACTTTGTCTCTGTTTCAGTTCCTCCTCCATATTCTTGCTTTGCCTCCCTTTGAAGATGGAGAGTAACTTATAAAATAATATAAACTTTTTTCTTTCCAAGTTATGTCTTGGTGTTTATCGCAGCAACACAAAACAAACTAGAAGAGGCCTCTCTAAGATTCCTTTAACTCTTGCTTGAGCTCTCTATATATACAGATTGGTAGATATATGATAAATAGATAATAGATAGATAGATAGATAGATAGATAGATAGATAGATAGATAGATCATACTGTGGATATATAAAATTTGTGACCTGGGAGTTAATATCAATAATTTAAATTAGAATAAAATAACATCATTTGGCAGCTATCATGGGAAACTGGGACCACTTGGTAAATTTTAGCCAAAGAAACTGATATAGATTGTGAATTTATTATTCAAGAAATTTCGACCTTGTGGAAAGGCCTGTATGTGTCTGTCTCCTCTTCTAATGTAACATATCCATGACAAAAAAAAACCCAAAAAACAAAATTTAGATGAACTTATTCTTCATACTATTAATGTTCTCAAAAATGTTTATGGTTCTCACTCAAAATAACAAACAAGGCCTAACTGGCACAATAGAAGGGGAGAAACTTATATTTAATATATGTGTTAGCAAAACAATGTATGTATGTGGGGTAAAGTTAGCAAAACAATAACTCTGACTGTATGTGAGGTAAATCTCTTGTTTTTATGAAAAGCCAACCTTTGACTCCCTTCTGAGTCAAGTGTTATTCTTAGGCCCATCTGCATATGTGGATTAATTTAAAATCAATAACATAAATAATTTCCTCTGACAGAGTAATTTAGTCACAATGTGCAGCAGCTTGAAAGTCCTTATAGGGTCAAGTGTTTAAGATGTCACGCTAGTTCATGTAAATGTATCAAGAACTGGTAATCAGTGCTATGGATGTAGTAAAACTGGCTAAGCCAATAACCAATAAGATCAGAAAAGTGCTTTGAATGTATCCTCCAAACCTATGTATCAGAGTCACAGGATTCCAACAAGAATCGAAAACTGAGGGAGGGCCTGAAACAGTCAAGTGAATATGTTACCTGTGACACTAGGCATAAGATATATGTATATATATGAAAGAGGATGAAGGCTAATTGTTTTTCTAGTTTTAATTCTCTTTAATTTAATTATTTTTTAGTTTTGGTGGACTAGTGATAAGTGCATAAAATATGCTTGATACCGAATGTGTGCATTTCACATGGAACTTCACAACTCTGTTTCAAATATTTAAAATGTCAATTCTGATTGTATATTAGCTGGCTAGTGTGTGTGAGTGGAGAGAGAGAGAGAGAGAGAGAGAGAGAGAGAGAGAGAGAGAGAGAGAGAGAAAGAGAGATTGATTTTATTCATTTGCAAGGTTTCTTTTTCATAATAAAATCTACTTTGTAGCCCTACCTGTGCTGGAACTCCTTATGTAAACCAGGCTGGCCTTGAACTAACAGAGATCCTCCTGCTTCTGCCTCCCAAGGGCTGGGATTAACAAAGTGCCAACACCACCTGGCTGTAAAGTGTACTCTTTAAAACAGAGTAACATGCTCATTGCTACAGTATTTCCTTTTAGTGCCTAGCTTAAAGTATCTCCAGAGCAACAAATGTGAAAGACTACCTTTTGTTTTTTTTTTGTTTATTTGTTTGTTTGTTTTTATAACAAGCACTTGTTAATCGGAATTCATTTAACATTAACGTGGTAGAGGGTTGGACTTGATGACTAGTAATGAGTATCAAGTTTTTCACTTTTGTCTAACTCTTTGACCTCCTTAGAGAGAAATGGGCATTTTGGTCAGCAAAATCACCAAAGGCTAATGATTTAACCAGCCATGCCATGATAGATAATGGAAACAAAATAGAACTCTTTTGTTTTGTTTTTTTAATCTTTAATTTAATCTTTTATTCTTTAATCTTTTTTTTACAGTCCAGATTTTATCCCCCTCTCAGTCTAGCTTCAGACTGGTCCACATCCCACACCTCCTCTGCCCCCTGGCCCTGTCTCCAGGAGGATGTCCCACCCCACCAGACCTCCACACTCCCTGGGGCTTCAAGTCTCTCGAGGGTTAGGTGCCTTTTCTCTGACTGAGTCCAGACCTGGCAGTCTTCTGCTGTACATGTTTTCGGGGCCTCATATCAGCTGGTGTGTGCTGCCTGGTTGGTGGTTCAGTGTCTGAGAGATCTCGGGCTCTAGGTAAGTTGATACTGCTGGTCTTCATCTAGGGTTGCCCTCTTCCTCTGTTTCTTCCAGTTTTTCCCTAATTCAACCACAGGAGTCACCAGCTTCTATCCATTTGTTGGGTGTAAATATCTGCATCTGACTCTTTAGTCTCCTTGTTGGGCTTTTCAGAGGGCAGTTGTGATAGGCCCCAGTTTGTAAGCACAGCATAGCATCAGTAATAGTGTCGGGCTTGGGGCCTCCCTTGAGCTGGATTTCAATTTGGGCCTGTCACTGGGTCTCCTTTTCCTCATGGTCCTCTCCATTTTTTGTTCCTGCAGTTCTTTTAGACAGAAACAATTCTGAGTCACAGTTTTTGACTGTGGAATTGCAACCCCATGCTACCAGGTTGTGGAATTCATTGAGGTACTAAAATATGGGACACACACACACACACACACACACACACACACACACACACACACACACACACACACGGGCATAGACCCTTCATGTTGTCCTTCATGCTCTGCCTGTTGTGTAACAGTTTCCTCTGAGATTGAAATATCCTATCCTGCAAGGAACATCTTTAAGCAGGAAGGTAAACAACTCAAAAGAGCTTCAAGAACTCCCTGAAACTGACCAAGTTCACTAGGCCTTCCCTTTCCTGAGTCAACAGTAAAAGTTAAAAGCTGCAGAAGAGCAGAGCCAGTCTGCAAAAAAAAGACACAGATAAGACCAGATGCCTGGAAGAGGTTTAGATCAACTAAGGCACCTGGAAAGGACACTTTCCAGCCTGTTTAGCTGCCTACAGACTATGCGGTGTGTTCCAGGTTCCCAGCTTTGTGCGGAGTCACCCATTCAGGAGTGGGCTTTGGTATTATCTGTACATTGGTCTATTGTGGATTCCCTATCTTGGATAAGTAAACATGTGTCTCCCCATGAAAAGTGTTGTCACAACACATTTGGCTCCTGAGTGAGATCACAAAAGAATGAAAGATGTGAAGGGAAGGGGTGAGTGCGTAGGCCAGGTTATGGGTACCAAGGCATGCAACTGAGGCTGAGAAGTCTGAGGCGAGGGTAGCATCCACAGAAGCAATACTGATAGAGTTGTTTGTTCCTGTATGGTGTGTGTTTTGTGCTTTTGCACAATGACAGTGATTCTATGTATGGTTCTTGCTATGGGTTACTGCCATCTGAAGTCCCTATGTCTGGGAATGAGGATTATAGAGGCGGGAAAGGCACTATTGAGGGAACTAGGGACAAGGAAAGCAATATTTGAGTCTGAGGTGTGGGCCAGATAGAACAGTGTTCAGAGAGGACTTTTAAAAAAAAGGGTTGATTCAATAAAGACCTTGAAGCTGGCATGGAGTGCAACAAGATCTTTATAAAGTAGGGAAGGCTTTGTCAGATCTCAGTGACCTAGACCAGCACGTAAAGAGTGTCTGTAAAGTTAAAGAACAAGCTGGGAGATATAACTCAAACAACAGAAGAGGTCTGTTTGGGTCACTCAAAGACAAATATGGCAACATTTGCGTCAGTCTGGAGGTAGGAATTTAGGAAAGGGTGTGGGAAATGATAAAAAGCCAAACTGTGCTAAGAAGTTTCTGGTCTGGTAAGGATGCATACAATACCTGAGGGTGTTATTGACAAAATCCTACAACAGCCTGCACTTGTAAAAATGAAGAAGCTACAGGCATTCTGCGAACTCTTGGGATATTGGCAGATTTTTACACCCCCTCTTGCCTAAGCTGCCCCCATCCTTTGTGTAATTTCTCAAAGATTGTTATATGGGATTAGGTCAGAGAGACTCAAGAGGCTTTCAAGCAGACTAAGTATCTTGCACAACAGGCTAAACTGCTGTGTTGCCCACTTCTATACTGCCCCTTTCTGTTAGAAGCCTCCTTCTAACAGGAGTTCAGAAGGCTATAGCTGGGGGCAATAGCAAAAGCAAGCCAAGAAAACAATTTCTATAGGGTTTTTGTCATGGAAAGGAGCAAAAGCTATGTACACATCACTAGAGCAGCAACTGTAAATTGTATACACAACATTGCAGCAGGTAAGTCCATATAACTGGTTCTACCTCAATGACTATGAACACAACTTCCCTTATAAATGGCGGGTGAAGGCCTCCCGGTCAAACTGTCTTCTGGAATGGATCAGAATCAAAATACAAAGGTGTTATGCATGGTTGCAGCAGTGAGCAGTGAGCAATGTGTGCAAGCCCCAACACCAAGACCTTAAAGGCTGTTTTAAGACCAGTGCCTATTACACTGCTAAGCATCCCACAGGAATTGAATTAAAGTTAAAGAGTTTCAATCCAAAAGGTACTTTACATGGAATGGATACTCCAGAGGTCATAAGGTTGCTGAATGGAAATCCAAGGAGTGAGCTACCTCTTTGTGCATTCTCGTACAGGGAAGCCAGAACTAGACAGTGAGATTCTATTGCTGAAGGTATGTGAATGCTTTGCCTATAGTATATAGAGAAATTAAGCTGAAATGGAACTAGAAACTCCCATCTGCTGGCTGGCTTTCATGGTGCTAGCAGGTTCATACAGGCTGCTGATGAAAAACTGTCACTAAGACTTCTGTTTGTGTAGAGAGAATCTTTCGTGCAATGTATGGAAGGAAGCATTATCTGTCAGTAAAATGCTGTAGGCCTATTAATATAGGCAAGAAATAAAAAGGTAGAATTACCAAGACAGGGAAAGGATTTCTGAGATAGTCAGACACGGGAAAGATTTGCCCCTAAGTCTGAGGAAGATGGTCTCACAAAACAAAAGGAGAGCTAAATATCCACATGGCATGACTTAAACAAGTTTAAACAGGTACTTGAGTTATGAGCTAGCAGGAACAACCCAAAGCTTTTGACCTAGGCATTTACTCATGAAATATTAAATTCTAGCATTGTCCTTTCAGAGGACTTGGGTGTGGTTAGAAAAGCCCACAGTTACATGTTTGGCTATAGACCCTGTGAGCTGAAATACCAGCATGGTAGGCAAGACATGTCTACCTGTAGAACAGTGGCTTGGCTATTGTGGGTAAGATGATCTGCCTTCCAGTTGGATTTAAGGCCAGTAACACAAATGGGAGATCAAGCCTTGTATGTTAGCCAGAACCAAGAACCCATGGCTGGTAAAGCCATATATCCCCAATGGGAAAGAAACCTTTGGTTTTACTAGATTGGACTGGTCTGTCAAACTCCTTTATAAACATGTATTTACACCTATACATCACTATTATCAGCTTCAACTCATAGCCACTAGTGAGATGCCGAAGAAAAGGTGAATGTTACTGTAGTATGCTGACCTAGATTTTAACCATGGGTAGACATCCATAGTTACCTACTGCATGGCTCAGAAATTGTTACAGAAATGGGTGCAGATAGAATTTAAGAGGTGGGAGGAAGCAGTAGAGTATTACATAATAGTTTCCTCCAAGATTGAAATGTTCAACCCTGCAAGGAAGGTCCTTAAACAGAAAGGTAAATAACTCAAACTAGCTTCAAAAAGTCCCTGAAACTAACCAAATTTACCAAGTCCCTCTCAGATAGACTAAGTAATAAAAGTCAAGAGTCCCTTTTAGACTGGGCAAAGCCAACCTGCAAAGAAATCTCTGTGTCCTTTAGCTATATACCCCAAAGTGGTATACCACTTAGCTGGATTATATTGTAGATCTATTTCTAGCTTTTAGAGGAACCACCATACTGACTTCCATAGTGGATGAGCCTGTTTGCAACTCCCTTCATCACAACCATGTCAGGATTTGTCTCTCTCAGCCATCTTTCCTCAGGTGATTGTGGTTCCTTGTGTATGTACATCTGAGGCCTCATGGTGCTTTCCGTGTCCACATTAGCCTGTCCGTTGTTGTCACCATTTCCCTTACTCACAGTGTTCAGGGGAATTTTCAATAGAGGTGGTGAAAAGAATGTAAGAGCTTTCAATGTATTTCTTGAAAATTCCCTGATGAATTCAACACTTCTTAGATTCTGTCATCACGACATAAACTACCAGAGGAAAAGAATCCTTCTTCTTGGTAGAGGCTGTGGATGACTACAGGGAAAGAGTAACTGGTCAAAACATGTAACAGCAACTGCACATGTGAATTCACAGTGGTTGTGATAGCATGTGTACAACAGCATGTACTTGACCTGCGACCAAATCAAATATATTACTGTTCCAGGCAATTAGGAGGGGAGGTGAACATGAAGTCCCACTTCTATCCAAGGAGATATTGCTAGATGCTGGGAGAGGGAGAGATAGTTTTCTTTAGATGTTCAGCTCCAGATAAATAAATCATGCTCCAGTGGAAGGTCACTCACTCAAGAAGTGCAAAAATTGAACTTGACAGATTTAAATTGGAGAGGGGGAAGGGGAGAGGGGGAGGGAGAGAGGGAGAGGGAAAAATAAGAGGAAGAAGAAGAAGAAGAGGAGGAGGAGGAAGAAAGAAAGAAAGAAAGAAAGAAAGGAAGAAAGAAAGAAAGAAAGGAAAAAGGAAGGAAGGAAGGAAGGAAGGAAGGAAGGAAGGAAGGAAGGACGGAAGGAAGAAGGAAGGAAGAATTTTGAGTGTTTAGGTAAGTGGATAGATATTATTTTACCCTTCCAGACCTTCTGTCACCTGACCAGTACTCATCCTTGGGGGTTGGAGATGAGGTGCGATATAAACGACAAGTGAGAATGTGCAAGGCTTGTTTATTAATTTGTGGGGCGCCCTTTATACCCTCCACCTGTGATCCATTGGTCCCAAGCAAGCATGTCCTCCAAGTGGCAGTTTCTGATTGGCTGTCATTGTCTGCATCATTAATCTCTAGGCTCTGAGGGAGGCTTCAATTTGGCCATACTGTAGAAGTTGCCTCTGTGGAGTCAGGAACTAAAGCAGTGACCATAGAAGAAAGCTGCTTCGGTAGCTTGCCCAGACTACCTGCCAGAAATGGCACCAAGCCCAGTGGGCTGAGCTCTCACATCGCTGTCAATTATTAAGTGACTGTACAGAACGCCCCAAAGGCCAATCTGATAGAGGTAATTCCTCAGTTGAGGATCCTTCTCAGATAATTTACATCAAGATGGCAAAAACTTAAGAACCACGAAACTCATCAGGGAATTTTCAAGAGAAATGTTTTAAAACCTGCTTAACATACTTATCCACTTGTGGAATACAAATCAGTACCATGTCGATTTTATTTTACGCACCCTTTAATTTAATCAGGACCATCCATGTAACTACTGAGTTGGAACTATCCGTTATTACTTGGTGGAGTCACCAGGAGGTACATGACTAGAGGCAATGTTTCCCCTCTTTCTGAATTTAGGACTAGCAAATCATTAAACAGTGAAGGGCAGGACCTCCTGAGTCCTTCTTTGTTCGATGCCTGACTGTTGGCAGACTCTAGCCTTGTATTTCTTTTAAGAGTAATAAAAGCAACAGCCCCATGGCACCCTGCCTCATTATATTTTGGCTTTGTGCTCTTTGTGTGTAATCTTATTTTTGTTATTTTTTTTTTAGTTTTTTAAAGACATTATCCTTAGTTTAGTTGGTCTGCTGTGAAGTATCAAATAAAATGTTTTTTGTACATACCAAGAAAAAGAATTCAGTGATGCACACTACATCCCCAAAAGGCAATTAATTTACTCTTTTTTGTTATATATACAATACTCAGAGCTAAATTTGCATTTCAATCATAGCAATGATCAGACATCTACTGTACGAATCATTGATATCCAATATTACCTGAACTCTTTCCCATATTCATTCACATTTTTAGAACTGTAATCTTAATCAAATTTATACTTTACTATTTTCTTCTTAATTACCATGAAAGACGTAGATGTAGTTCAGAGTTAAAGTGCTGGCACAGCATGAATAAGGATCTAGGTTCAATTACCACTACCAGAAAAATGAATAAGTAAGTTATCATGAGTTTTCATTCAAAATGAGGTACATATAGGCAAATGAAATGATTTACTAACTTAAACATTTGGAATTGCAAGCATATTTTTCTACCAAATATGAAATTATTACAAATGAGCACCTTAGTGATTATTTAATTAAAAACTTTTATATTTATGAATTCCTTTTTATGCCACAAAAAATGATTGTGTTCTGAGTTCCACATCTAATGAACTAAGAATTTGTATTTGATACCTCCAAAGACAGTGTGTAGATATTCTCATTGACCTCTTGTTCAGAACAAATTCTTTATAATGTATTTTCTATCAATGAATACACACAAGCTAAAAAGTTAGGAATTCTGTTTCTAAAGGCTAAAAGTTGAATAGATTTCCAAAGACTGCTATCACTGTTATCATTGTTATTGCTGTTGCCAACACTGACCCTATCAGTATAAATTTTTTTGGTTATATTCATTTATTAATGGGAGCAGCAAGCTTTTCCTCTGTATTTTAAATTTTATATTTTTGTATTTGGTTCTATTTCTGGTATCTACTTTCATGTTATACAAATAGAAACACATTCCTCAGGCTCCAAGTTTATTTCTATTTTTACAGAAATATCTTGAGGAAGAATGAGAAAATTTAGAAAAGAATTCTCCCCCAAGTGTTGGTAGATATTCTAATACCAATAAAAAATGACAGTGTCCTTTCATTCTGTTGACATTTAAAGGACTGTATTTCTTTGGGTAACACCCTAAGGGCTTCTAACCCTTGGATACATGGGTTAGAATAAGAATATGATATCATGTTGTTTTAACCAACAGAAACAGCACTATCCCATAGAGAATCAGACTGCCCAAATCTCATTGAGCCTCAAAGGCACAATAAATGCCAGGTATTTTTAATATTTAATATTCTAAACAATATTTTTATCCTAGACTTAGAGCATATATTTTTATAGTTGCTGGCCTAGCACTCCTTTTTACAGTTCACATTGTGGTGAGCACACATTCCCAGCAGAGCCATTGAGTCACTGATGTCAAATGTTCCAGGTCTGCTAATTCTTATTGTTTGCAGAAAATACACTGGCTCCTTAGAGAGTTTTTAGACTTGACTGTGGAAAACCATTGAGGGAATTAATAAGGTATGGGGATTGAAAAGTGGTAGAGAAAGCTTTTAATTGAGGGCTTTATATTTTCAGGAGGTTAGTCCATTATCATCAGAGTGGGTAGCATAGCTGCACACAGGCAGGCATGGTGCTAACTGACATCCTTAGGCAGCAGACAAAGCAGGGCCTGGCTTGGGCCCTTGAAACCTCACAGCCTACCCCCAGTGACACACTTCCTCCAAATAGGCCACATCTCCTAATATTTCTAATCCTGTCAAAGAGTTCCACTAAGTGCTGACTAAGCATTTAAATACTCGAGCCCATGGGGGCCATTCTTATTCAAACCACCACAACCATAAAACAAAAGCCATGGAGATCAGTATCAGAAAATCAGACCTAAAAAAAAATGAAACTTAATTATGAGGCAGAATAAACTGAAGCTCAGTCAGTTTCCACAAAATCCGAAGACACAGGCTTGCTTCCAAGCTGACCAATCATATTATATCATTGTGATTAAAGAAAAAGGTAGCTCGCTACTCGTTTCCTTCCTTTTTTCCTTAAGAAAACTCACACATTTCTATCCTTATGATAATGAAGTTTCAAGGTATAATTAACATTTTACCTAAAGTATTGCTATAAAGCCATAAGTCACCGTAATACTGCAGTGAAGCGGCTTGGGCTGAAAATGAAGAGAAGTTTTATTCCCACGGAGAAAGGACTTGATAATGGGGAGCTTCTGAGACCTGAACCACAAGTATCTACAGGAAAAAGCAAGACACAGCATCCAGCAATAAATACTGGCCAAGAAAATATCAAGGGTAGGAGGAGCACAAAATGAAAACCCGATTCCTGTTGTAGGATAAATTATAATCAAGTTTCATTATAATTAAAATGTTCATCTCTGTTTAATATCTTGATTCAGCATTCTGAGCTTATTAATTCTCATTTTCATTTCTCTCTATAGTAGAAATGTTAATTTCTTTGTAAAACTCTCATCATCTCTGACGAAAAATTAAATGGAAAGGAGTGGAAGGGAATAGAAGGCTTCTTGTTACAAACTGTTTTCCAAAATGAGAATCAAATCCCAAGTGCCAACCTCATAATGGGGTAACACGTAAGGTTTATGTGAATTTTCAAACGGTTGACATATGAGAAACTTTCAGTCAGTCACAGGAGGCTTTCCCTAGACTGATTCACTGAAGAATATGCACAAAAAACAAAAGCTCAAAAAATGAAAATGAAGTAATAAATGAACAGTGTTATATGATGGAAAGCATTATCATCACGAAAATGAAAATTTGTGATGAGAATCCAATATTACATCAAAGTTAATAAAGGCAGAAATCACCTCAATTTAACAACAAAGAAATCACACGCATGATGAATTAAATATAGGTATGTAGATATAGATATTGTTGTTTAGCTACTTAGAACAGGAACTTGCAGGAAGACATGAAACTTCTATCCCAAGTTTGTTATTGACAACAATAGCAAAGACATTTAGTGTGTTAGCCTTTCTCTTCTAGAGACCATGGTAAACATGACATTAGATAGTTCCATTGGTAGAAAAGTTAATGAATATTCACTGAGCACAAACTGACAAAGATACAAAGATTGGGATAATTTTCTCAGTAGCAAATCATTTGTCTATGAAAGGTAGAACTCCCTGAACACCTTCTCAAACCATGCCTGGCAGTTGACTGGTCCACTCTTTCACAGACCCAGCACAGACATCCATAGCTACTGTGTTTTTGTGATCACAATGGTCTTGCCTTGCCCAGGATAGACTTAAGGAGAGGGGGAGACATTTTTTTTCTGGTGTTTACCCAGGGATAATACTACTAGGCTCCAATAAATAGCTCTAAACTAATGGTCACATAGATGGCCCTGGCCAAACTAAATGAATCAAAACAAAACCAAAACCCATGAATCCAAGAAAGAGACTGGTAGTGATGATACACTGTTGACTGGGATAGGAGGGAGAGAATAGATGATGAGGAAATAGTATAATCTGAATATATTACATACATGGGTGGAAATGCCAAATAACAAAAGTAATGTAATAAATTAGTATGATTTACAGATAAGTGTGACTTTCATGTCACTGGAATAATGACTTTAAAGAAAATTGTGCCATTTTTATGCATGCTATTAATTGTCTCTTGTGGGGACTATGAACTACTATATTACATTAACTTGTGGACTCTCAAGCACTCCGAGTACCCCAAGATGGACAATTCCATTTTTGTCTAAACAGAACACTATAACTTATCCTTCATTGACTGTAGACTTCTGAACTGCCTAATAACAAACCCTTTTCAACTAACCCAGTAGCACTGAGACATTCCATTCTTCCTTCTCCATGGGATCATTATTTAGTCCCAAAGCTCAACTGCCTACCTCGTGCAGATGGTACCCAAGCATGTGCTCTGAACCTTACCTTTATACTTCCTCGGGTTTGAAGGGCTGCCATGTCTGGATAAATAGACTTCCCTTAAACTTGAGAGACCTCAAGTTCTGCATGTTTAAAATAAGACTTATCCCATGTCTCCTGATCCAGTGTCTCACCCCTACCTTCATCTCAGGCCAAAGCCACAGTGACCAAACTAAAACCCTTGACCTGGACTCAGACTCCCTGCCCTGTCTGAACCTCCTACATCACCTACCAGTAAGCCCTAAGTGCTCTGTCTTACATATTTCCCAAAACATCCTCTATGCTGAATCCTTAGCATCATCTCGCTAGCTCTGTCATTGTCCAATGACTTCCTATTAGGCTGTTTCCCAGTGGAACAGATCCAGAGAGTCTCTGTTCACTTCCCCTGCTGTTTTAAATATCTTTGAATAAATAAGGTGATTTCAGTTATATCAGAGACCTTACCACACCCCAGACTTGTCATGATTTGGTCCCACTTTCTCTATTTTCATCTCTTACCTCACTGTGACCCCTACTTCAGGGTTTAATTTTATTTATTTATTTATTTATTTATTTATTTATTTATTTATTTATTTATTTATTTTTGGAGCTGGGGACCGAACCCAGTGCCTTGCGCTTGCTAGGCAAATGCTCTACCGTTGAGCTAAATCCCCAACCCAGGGTTTAATTTTTAACCCTGTTCATGTTCTTTGTACTCATCCTTGCTTTCTGTAACAACACTTAGACATTTTCAGTCATCTCGTCTCGAATTTCTTCTCATGACTCACAGATACACCATAATAGATGCCTCCTGGGAGCCTGGAACATCAGTGTTGAACCAAGACTCTCACCAGTGACCAGACTACACCAATAACTGCAAATATGTAGGTACCCAGGAGACTCCAGTGAAATAAGAATAGACATGTTGCTTTGAAAGCTGTTACTGGGTCATTTGTTTCTGCCATAAATTAGTGTTCTGTAGTGCAGGGAAGTTGAAGTTCTCAAAAGATACTTACTAGTTTCTAAACACGTTGGCTTTCTGAAATATTTCTGTTTTGTATCACAGTTTATTGGTGTTAATTTAAGAAACATCATTCACATATATCACATAGGAACATCTTTTAAAAATATCCCAAAGACAAAAAATTTTCCAGAAAAACATCTTTTAATGTGTTTACTGGGAGGTCTCTTTATCACATTTAAATAGTTACCTCATTTTCCTGTCTGCTTTCTTCCCAAGGATGTACCGCAAATCCCATTCTCATGATATTAAATTAAGTACATCAATCAAAATAGTAGACAAGTTGTTTTAATCCCACCCACATAGTCCAGACACGATATTCCAATAGGAGCATCTGAAATTTTCTCACAAATATTTTGATGTGGCTCTATTTACAGAAGTGTTTCTTATCAATACAGAAAAAGGTGCATGACAGAGAAAGTGTATGCTCCACTATGCTCATGTTTAAAGGTCATTAAATACTGATAAACAAAAAAAATTACAAATACCCCAAATGAAAAATGCATCCAGTACTCTCAGCCACATGGTGCCATAGAGAGCACCAGGCATCAGCTCTGGAGAGCCCCTGACTCCCAACCTTGGTGTCAGAACCTCTCCCATTCCTGCTGGGTGTAGTGGAACACACCTCTGACTCCAACACTTAGGAAGCAGAGGCAGACATCTGAGTTCGAGGCCAGCCTGATCTACAGAGTGAGTTCCAGAACAGACAGTGCTACACAGTGAAACCCTGTCTCGAAAAACAAAAACAATCAAACAAAAAAATCTCTCCTAGTCTTTCTATGCACAACAATTCTTATAATATACACTTGCATTTGAGCTCTTAACGTTTGTCTATTATCTGCTGATTTCTGGACAAACCTCTTAAGGTATGAAGTTATTTAGATCTACTTCTTAATCATACCATGTAATTTGCATGTATCTTAAAAATTCTTTATTTTGCCTAAAATTAAAAGTTTTGTGAAAAAGAATATCTTTTAAAAATGTGCCTGGGTTTGTGAGCAAGGAATATGCCTACATGTACATGCATGTACATGCCCCAGTATGTATATATGTAGATCTTGTGGTACAACCTTTAGGATCCAGTTCTCACTTTCTACCATGTGAGTTCTAAGACTGGGATTTAGCTCAGCAGGCTTGGAGTCAATCTCCCATATCTATGAAGCCATCTCACCATCTCAGAAGGCTTCTGCCATAGATTAGCTCAGAAAATTCCTGTTGTAGTGTTTTAAATTTCTATAGAACTTACAGTAATATAACCCCTTCACTTTTAAGTATTTGTATTGATGCCTTCTTGGTTGTGTAGAGGATGTATGAACATGTGTACATGTGGGGAGATGCATGTACATGTGTGTACCTATGTGAGTGGAGGCCAGAGGTCAACAGTGTCTTATTTTATGGCAGAGAGCTCAGTAAAACTGGAGCTCTTCCACTGGGTGAGCACCAAGGACTCCCCCATCTGCATCACCATCCTCCCACAGTACTAGAGTGATCATAGTCTTGGCTGATTTGCCCAGCTTTTACTGGGATCTTAACTCAAGTCTTCATGCTTGTATGGCTATGTTCTACTGATTAAATCACCTTCCTAAGTCATATACATTCTTTTATGATTAGTATGGCAATAAGCTAATGGTAATCACAGTTTGATTAGTCTTTTGAAAACACAAAATTTGATTTTGTTATTATAGCTTTCCATTAACTGAATTCTATCTTTCTTATTTTTTCACATATACTTGTTTAAATTTCATTAGTTGTTATTGTTTTAATCTTTTGAATAGATGTTGATGTCACCAATTTTCTAGCTTTTTCTCAAAATTAATTAAGATAAATTTTTCTCTAAGTTCAGCTTTAACCAAATACCACAAATTTTAACATGACACATGGTCATGGTCACTTGGTTCAGAGTATGCTCTAATTGTTCCAATTTTCTTGATTCATTTTAGGGCAAGATGTTTAACTTTTAAAATGTGTTATTTTCTATCCAGTATTTTATGTCAATTTTACCTCACATACTATTCACTTTATTTATTTAATTTATTCATTTATTCATAATATGTTTTATTTTATGTAAATATATACATTATGCATTCGTCACTACCTCCCTCCAACTCTCCTTAAGGCCTTGCCATCTATGTGGCCCCAGCTTCCCAGGATTGTGTACTCTTAGGTTTCAGTTTTCTATTAACAAATCACTAAGTCTAGTACTGCGCATGTACACAAGAGTATGTGGCCACTCCTCTGACTGCTAATGGTTTCAGTCTTGCTTATTTGATATACAATCTGAAAATTATCAATTTTGTTAAAATAACGTACAAGAACCTGAACAAAACATGTGTTCCAAAGGCTGAGTAGCTTGTTTTACAAGTGTATATAATGCCAACACATTGAGCTCTCTGTCTCTAGAAAAGTATCGCCTCTTTAATTTATCATAGGAAACAAGTTTAAGTTTGAGGTGTTTTTATATTTTGTTAAATGGGAGGATTATTTTACATTTATATTCTTTGAGTTATGCAATTAGATTTACTTTAACCAAAAAATTATCAGATTGAGGAAGTAACTCAGTAATAAATACTTGCTTAGCTTATGGTCTCCTGATTTCCATCCACACATTATCTTTCCTGACTATACGACCCTTTAAAAAATTTTTTAAATTAAAATAGAATTGCATCACTCCCTTCCACCCCAGCTTCACCTTTCCAGTACAGTCTTCAAACCCTCTATGCTACCATTCTCAAGTTGATAATATCATTTCCTATGATTATGTTTGCTATGAACACACACACACACACACGCACACACACACGCATGCACGTACACATGCACGTACATGCACACATGTTTATACAAGTTGTTCAGTTCATTTTATTCTTTTTAGATGTATCCATCGGGGCTGGTCTCCTCAAGGTCTGTTGCTTTCTACATTGTGTCCAGTTATAATTTTCTTTGATGGTATCCATTTCTTGTAAAGAGAAGATTCTCTGATCAGAGTGGTAGCTACACTTATCTGTGAGTATAAGGATAGGATTTAGAATTTTTTAGGGAATTATGCTGGCACATAGAGTGATGGCAGTAGATTCAATGGGACTAATGCATGGGGTGGGGACAGTTTTATGGAGATGGGTGGGTGGGGGGAGGAGGTATGGGATGTGGAACAGTCAAGGGGGGGTGGACCAGTAGGGGAATAAAATCTGGACTGAAAAAATAAATAAAAAATAAATAAATAAATAAATAAAATTAATAATAAAAAAAACCCATACAAAAATAGTTGCTGATTAATGTCAACATGTGAGTGATTTTTCACCTTCATCTTGCCATCCTGGTCACCATCATGATTCATAGGTATTGCAGTTGAGTAGGACGATTTAATTGCTTCCTTCCTTTGATAATTTGCATAGTAATTTCTGGAGCCATTGACACTAGACCACAAGAAAGAGACGTTCAGGTCAGATCCAGTTTGCATCATTTGAGTTCTTTGTTCTAACTGTAAGGGGTCCTCAGTAATTGGGATTCACCCTCAATGCCTGAGAGGCAACCAAGGGTACAACAACAATATATAGCGTTTGGGGAGTCACTTGACTTACCTTGCATTTTAAAAGGAGTTATCTCATGTCTAATACTGGAATTTGTTTTGTTTTGTTTTTTTATACTCTGTTCTACATACTATTAACCTAGCTAGGTAGCTTCAATAGGTGTGTGTGTGTGTGTGTGTGTGTGTGTGTGTGTGTGTGTGTGTGTGTGTGTGTATTTCAATAATTGTAAAATATAAACACATATATTTTGTATAATTGTAAAAATCTGGTTGAGGTTTTATTATACAATGTTGTTATTTGTTGCTTTTGTCTTCCTTCTACTATATTGACCTCCCTCTCTCCTCAACAGTTGGCGCCCCCTCTCGGTTATTCTACTTCCTACTTTATATCACCTGTATCCTGCTCTTATCCTCCCAAACTCCACTCACCTATGGTCCCTTTAAAATTTCCTGGTTTCTGTGGTTACTCTATGTTGTATATTCAAATCTGGTGAGTTAGAGCTATGAACTACAGATGAAAAGGATTATGCGATGTTTATCTTTCTGGGTCTAGGTTACATCACTCAATATGATCTTTTCTAGGTCCTCCCATTTCGTTTAAAGTTTAAAGATTTCATTTTTCTTTACAAATTAATGGTATTCCGTTGTGTACCACATTTTATTAGCCATTCATTTGCTGTGAAAGAAGTGAATTGACCTGAGCCAGGGTGACTCCAGGACAGGCTACAAACTAGCAATTCAGAAGACTGAGCCTGAGTTTCTACTTCCCAGCACTAGGCAAGCCAGTTACTAGAACAACTACAGGTTTATATAAAGGGAACCCCTACTCAGATGGCAAAAGGAAGCTTAACCAAGCTTGTGGCCAAGAGATCAAGAGCTACCCCTCTATGACATGAAGCAAGAAGAGTTAAGTATGCTTGAAGCAAGATTTTAACCAGTCATAGAATCACCCAGACCCCGAGAGATAGAGCCCACCATTCAAGATATAGATCACCTACCTCTCCCTAATGTTCCTCTTTTGGGTTTTAGAACTGAATCTGTGGATTCACACAGGGTCCTTCCACCCTGATGATATTGAGCCCCTGTGTGCAGGAATTTGTTCGATAAATGCTCTTTGCTTTTGCATACTATTTGAGTTTGGGCTGTCACTCTTCAGTGACTCATAGACCCTAGCAGTTGAAGAATTTTAAGTTGTTTGAATTTCCAAGTGAATCTGAACAGGCCAGCTACGAACACTGTTGAATAATTCTTTGTGGAGTGGGATGTTGAGTCCTTTGGGCATATGCCTGCAGTTATATAGCTGGTGTATATGGAACATTTACTTGTAGTTTTCTGAGGAGTAGCCATAATGATTTCTAAAAGTTGGATGTACTGATTTTCATTCTTACCAACAGTGAATGAGGGTCTATCTTTCTCACCAGCACTTGCTGTAGTGTTTTGTTGTTCTCAGCTGTTCATACTAGAGTAAGATGAAATCTTTTTTTTAAAATTTGATCTTCCTTAATTGCTACTGACAATAAGCACTTTTAAGGTATTCCTTAGCCCTTTGTTGTGATGGTGATGGTAGTATTTGTTTGATTCCTTTTTAGAAAAGGACTCTCTCTATATAGCCCTGATTGTTCTGGAACTTAATTTGTAGACCAGTCTGGCCTCAAACTCATAGATCTGCCTGATTCTTTCTTCTGAGTGCTGGGATTAAAGGGATGCACCACCGCCATCCAGTTCCCCTTAGCCATTTTTTTTTAAATTCAAAATACAATCCTTATTTTATTGTCTTTCATAATTTATTCAAGCTTTATTTAAATCTTCACTTTAAGCAGGACAATTAAGTGTTAAAATCTGGAAACACTAAACTTTTGGGGGGAGTGGTCTTCAATTCTTTTTTTTTTTCATTTTTTTAATTGGATATTGTATTTGTCTACATTTCAAATACTATCCCATTTTCCAGTTTCCCATCTGGATACCACCTGTATCCCATTCCCCCACCCTCTGCCTCCATAAGGGTGCTCCACAACCCACTCACCCACTCCCTTCTGACTCCCCACCCTGGCATACCCCTACACTGGGGAATCGAGCCTTGACAGGATCAAGAGGTTCTCTTCCCATTGATGCCCAACAAGGCTATCCTCTGCTACATATGTGGATGGAACCATAGGTCTGTCCCTGTGTTCTCTTGGGGTGGTAGTTTAGTTCATGGGAGCTGTGGGGTATCTGGTGGGTTGATATTGTTGTTCTTCCTATGGGGTTACAAACCCCCTCAGCTTCCTCAGTCCTTTCTCTAACTCCTCCATTGGGGATCCCGTTCTTAGTCCAAGGGTTGGCTGTGAGTATCCACCTCTGTATTTGTCAGGCTCTGGCAAAGCCTCTCAGGAGACAGCTATATCAGGCTCCTGTCAGCATGCACCTCTTGGCATCTCCAATAGTGACTGGGTTAGGTGACTGCATGTGGGATGGATGACCATATTTGGCAGTCTCTGGATGTCATTTCCTTCAGTCATTGCTCCACAACGTGTCTCCTTATGTCTTCCTGTGAGTATTTTGTTCCCCTCTAAGAAGTACTGAAGCATCCACACTTCAGTCTTTCTTCTTCTTGATCATCATGCTGTCTGTAAACATGGGCACAGGGGAAATTTTCCTGAACAGACACCAGTGGCTTATGCTCTAAGATCAACAATAGACAAAGGAGACCTCATAAAATTGCAAAGCTTCTGTAAGGCAAAGGGCACTGTCATTAGGACAAAACAGCAACCAACAGATTGGGAAAAGATCTTTACCAATCCTACACCTGAAAGAGGGCTAATATCCAATATATACAAAGAACTCAAGAAGTTAGACTCTAGATAATCAAATAAACCTATTAAAAATGGGATACAGTGCTAAACAAAGAATTCTCAACTGAGGAATATCGAATGGCCGAGAAGCACCTAAAGGAATGTTCAACATCTTTAGTCATCAGAGAAATGCAAATAAAAACAACCCTGAGATACCATCTCATACCAGTAAGAATGGCTAAAATCAAAAACTCAGGTGCCAGCATGTGCTGGTGAGGATGTAGAGAAATAGGAACACTCCTCCATTGTTGGTGAGATTGCAAGCTGGTACAACCATTCTGGAAAATTAGTCTGGAGGTTCCTCAGAAAATTGGGCATAGTTCTACCTGAGGATCCAGTTATACCACTCCTGAACATATACCCAAAAGATGCTCCAACATATAACAAGGACATATGCTCCACTATGTTCATAGCAGTCTTATTTATAATAGCCAGAAGATGTAAAGAACCTAGATGTCCCTTAACAGTAGAATGGATACAGAAAATGTGGTACATCTACACAGTGGAGTATTACTCAGCTATTAAAAAATTGACCCCATGAAATTCTTAGGCAAATGTATGCAACTAGAAAATATAATCTTGAGTCAGGTAACCCAATCACAAACACACACACACACACACACACACACACACACACACACTTATCACTGATAAGTGGATATTAACCTAAAAGCTCAGAATATCCTTAGCTATTTTCAACTCTTCTATTTAGAATTCTCTGTTCAATTCCTAGCTCATTTTTAATTGAGTCATTTGTTTTCTTGATTCTTTGTTTTAGATTTCTTGATATTCCCTGGATAGTAATCTTCTGTAGGCATATATCCACCACCTTGCCCAAAAATTAGATTCATGTGGATGAAAACTTCAATTCGAAACCTAAACCACTAAAATTGCTGTAAGAAAATAGATGTGGTACCCTTCCAGATGTAGGTATGGGAATGGACTTTCTGAGAAGAACTCAACTGTCAAGAAATGAAAACTAGCATCCAACAACAGAGACCTCACTAAACTAAAACAATTCTCTACAACTAAACACATATCAACTGAGTGAAGTAGAAACCCACTATAATGGGAGGGAATCTCAGCCAGCTATACATTTGACAGAAGATTGATATCCAGTATAGGATTCTTTGTGTGACATCTAATCATGATGAAGTGTCAATCTTTATCTCACACAATACTTCTTTCCTTAATATGGATGTAACTTAATATTGGCCTGCACATGCCAGAAATATTTTACTCAATTCCCTGAACATCTTTTCCATCTTTCATATTTAACCTTTCTGAGTCCCTCTATTTAAAGTATCTGCAGTGAAGAACAGACTCAGATTTGCATTTTTATACAGAATAATGGTTTTTTAATTTGTTTATGTGGAAAATTCTAACTAGGTCAAAATACATATCCTTACAACTTGCTTTCAATTTGTCTCAATTTATCTGCCATTTAGTAGGGATATGGTTTGGAATGTTTGACCTCCTTGACAAACGCTCTAGGGAGAGGGGTGTGGGGAATTATAAACCAATTCCTAAATTCTCTCATCTGGAAGCAACATGCCACTTCTCATTATGCGTCTCTGGCAAAGATAGGCACACAGCCTAAAGGGAGCCATGACAAACAGTACTGCTTTTCCAGGAGGGAGATGAATCAGGCACATCCTTGTAATATTTTACACAGTCTACATAAAACAGCAAAATAGCTGTATTCTATTGGGTACCATGGGCAGTGTTAAAATTTAAATAATAAGTGAATGGAATGTATTTCAAACATATGTTATCAAAAGTAATTACTTTTCAAGAAGTGTCCTACTTTTCAAGAAGTGAAATATCATTGTTTCACTTACAAAAGAATCACTGTTTAAATAGATGTCAAAGTGTTTACACTTTCTGCCTGAATCTGTTTTGAAAAATTATGCTTTTCTTGAACTTTTTAAATTCCAGGAAAAGTTAGAACACTGTCATTGTAGACCTACATATTCATAATTTCACAGACATTTATTACCATGTGCCTCTGCTTAAAGTGAGAACAAATCAAACAGAACAATGAGAATCCAGAAATTTAAAATGGAACAATATAAGGGCTGGGGAGAATACTTCTCCCACTGCTGGGAGGACAGATCTTCTAATCTCCACACACTTGTGATTGATCACAATGCCTGTGCAGATGTTCACCTGTGAGTCCTACCTCAGGGTGCAGAGAGGAAATTTCTGGAACAAGCTGACAGGGAAGACTAGTCATATCTACAGAATCTGGGTTTCACTGGGAGAACCCCACACACACCAATAAGCAATGTGAAAATCAATCAGGGATGACTCTCAGTAGTACTTAAATGCAAACATACGCATGTGTACCCAAAGACAGGTAAAAACACATGAACACATATGCAAACCATACATATACACAAATGGCAAAAAGAAAAATATATAACAAAATAATTATTATAAAACCTTCAAGTGATATTTCGATTTAACGTTTTTGCTGATTTATTTTCATAGCAGATATAACAATCGGTTAATCAATTAGTTTTTCTTTATATGGTGAATATTTGTAAAATAAATCATTTTATGTAGTCCGTGAAATGACATAAATCTAAGTTTTAAAGTCATCTATTCTATTGTTCAGCCCTTATGCTAGGAATTTGAGAACATTTAGACAACAGAGAAAAGAACGTAGCATGAGGCAAACTGGCACTTACTGACATAAAATTTCTCTCTACCTGCTGTGTTAGAAATGAGTCTAAGAACAGTGTTTAGAGGAAATTATATTTGTTGAAATCATGCATGCAAATAAAGCAAAGAATCTCACTCGTATTGTACATGTGTGTTTGATGTGAGTTTACAGAAAAGAACTTCAGAGGACCAATGACAGAATATTACAAGAGTGACCAATAATATCAAGAACAAATCTCATTTTATTAGTATTGTTTAAGTGTTTTATAAGACATTTCAAAGTTTTATGTGTAGGAAGCTGAGGAATCCTTGAGTTGTGGGCATTTTGAGTGTTATTGACATGAGCCAGCCAAAGCCTTCTCTTCTGGATGAGCGTGAATGTTGATTGTATGTGCAGAATATCCCATACAGCTTTCTTGAACAACACCTACCATGCCACCAATATTTATAGCCTGAAGATTTCTCTATAGAGACCATGCCTACTAATGTTAACTAAGCCTATGTCCTTGATCTAAAGGAATACCATAATCCCTGCCTCCTTGTTTATCTCCATGTATTAGCTTCGCCTCCTTGTTAGCTTTATGTAACAAACCTGCTTCTCTACTCAACTGCATATAAGTGCACTGAGCTTCCAGGATGCTGTGAATTCAGTTTACCTTTTATCAACTTTTAGGTGTGTTTGTTTGTCTACCTGTCTGTCTTCCATTTTCTTCATCATTCAGTCAGGCCTGTCACTGGAACCATACTGCACACATTTGTATGTGTGTAATAATGTGCCAAATACACTTGCTGGATAATGTACATTTAATAGAGTGACCTACTTCATGCTCACAGAGGAAGTCGTGTGTAAATGTTTGAAGTGAATTTTCCTGGCTTTTCAGAGTAATTCATGTGTACAGTCACAAGTCCCTGCCCTGTTTCTTACTGTTCCCAGACCTCACCACCCCAATACCATTCATCTGAGAATATTTCTTCCAGCCTTTTGCTGCATAAAATTACCCCAGCACATGTATCTCCAACTTCTGTGCCTTTAGGCTGTTTTCTCTTTCTATTTTATTATCATCTCGTTGCAATCCATTAAGTTTAATAATATTCCTATTTCTTAACGTTCATCAAATCTTTGATATTTCACTACAAAATGTAAGATTGTTTTTACTGTATTGACTTAATTGCCTTTCTCTTAGAAGAAGTAGAGTAAAAACCAGGTAAATATTTTAATAGTATCATAGGCAATTTTGATATCACTATTTTTATCATCCCCACAGGTGCAGCTGTGGACAGCACCAGCCAACCTTATGTTCTTAATTTAAAAACATGGGTCCCTTCTTCAACTTTCTCTAACCTACTTTCCAACAATAGTTTTTTTTTATAGATATTTCATATTTTCTAAGTGAAACATATGAATTTTATCCTGCCACCAAAACTGAGTCCTCCAACCTTGTTTAGATGCAAATTCTTAAGAACATTATTATAATAGATAATAATTATTCACTATAGTGTCCTTTAATGCACAAAGCTTAAATTCCCCTTTCCCCTCTCCAAGGTCCTGAATGTGAGTCACCAAACATCCAAGCTCCCGGTTAAAATACTGAATTGAGTCTTCACGGTTCAGCATCACTGAATTTGAAAAATGTAAAGAGTGTGCTTGGGATTAGAGACGTGGCTTTGGGCTTGTTGTTTATGCTTCTCCAGAGGTGTGTGCTTTGTTTTTAACTTACTTTCTCTGCCCTTGTAGTCATGTCATTTATTGTCCTGTCTCCTTCTTTGTTGGTGGGCTCCATATACATTTGTCCATCTGAGTTCAGACACAGCAATGCACAGCCACTCTGGGCTAATTCACTGAGATTCAGGCTCTTCTACAGACTTGAAATTGCTTTCTAATTTTTCTGGAAGCAAAGACCTGGAAAAGCTTAACTTTTTGAGATTTGCAGTTGTCTGAAACCCTTTCTCTGTGTTGACACTTCATTGAAACTTAGCACATTGGAAGTCTGCAAACCCAAAAATTCTCAGAATTTTGCAGACATTCCTATATTGTCTTCTAGCACTGAATTTAGATAAAAAAAAAACTCTGTTGGAGCTGAAAATATGCTTCCATGGTTAAAATGTTTGTTGTGCATCTGAGTTCTGATCCTCAGAGCCCACATAAAGCTGAGCGGTATGTCTGTAATCTCACTGTTCTTGTGGTAAAACACATGGAGACAGAATTTCCAGAAGCTCACCAGAGCAAACCAGCTTGATTTACAGAGCATCAAGAAATGAGACTGTCGCAAACTAAGAGGAAGGCAAACAAAGTGATGAGGTTACCCACTCACTAAAATACCTACAACATAGTACCTCTCTCTCTCTCTCTCTCTCTCTCTCTCTCTCTCTCTCTCCTTCCTCCTTCCTTCCCTCCCTCTCTCCCTCTCTCTGTTTCTCTCCTTCTCTCCCTCTCACCTCCTCCTTCCTGCCTTCCTCCATGATCCCCAAATCCATACATCCCTTCCTCTTGCTCACTTCCATCATAGAACACTAAAAATATCAAATTAACTATCATTAACTATAATTAATTAATTAATTAATCACCCAGCCTCCAGCTTTTGGTTACAGTAACCTGAAATTTACTAAGAGCCAAAGTCATTTTCATAACTTCTTTACAAGTCTTTAGATATTCAGGCATGGATTTTTTCCCTGAACTAAGACATTATTATTAATTATACCTGGTTTCTCTGAAGATGATGTTGTGTTCAATTTTTCTCCTCTGATGTGCAGCAGCTCTTTGTCATCAGAAGTGCATTTCTGAATCATCAGTGTTTCTAAATAGGGGTAATCTGAAGGCCTTGGAAGCTGTTTGACCTCTGATTTAATATCTATGCAGAGAACAAATGTAGAAAGTCAGTCTATCTCAAAAAAGGGCTCCTGATAAGCTGCCCTCTCACCAAGACCACTTACATAACCAGCAGGTTATATTGCTAACCTAACAGGTTATACAGGAGCTCTCTGGTCACACAGATACATAATTATCAGGGGACAAGACTTCCTATTTGTGGCCTGGGTTATTCCTGCACAGGCCAACTATGCCAAGTGTGCACAGTACAAAGTGAGAATAAGTACAGTCAGTTCTCTCAGGGAAAAACTCCTCTACCTTTAAACTGTTTTATATAAATAACCATTGTATAATATTTAACATTTTGATTCTCATCATATTATTTAACATTCCAAGGAGTTACTTGAATATCCTCTTTTAATTTATTTGATCATGTGCTATTCATTTTTATGCCATTCTAGTCCTTGAACCTTGGTTGCAATATCTTCTTAGACCTCTGCGAATATGACAGGAATTATTTTTTACTTTAGTCTGTTTGTCTTTTAGCTCTCTGTATTATGTTCTCCTTAATATCAATGTCATTCACTTTGTCTTCATTTCTCTCTTCTGCTTAGTTCCTCACATATGTCTAGTCACTCACAAGCTCTGACATGGGTTTCCTCTGGTGATTAGTATGAAGGTTTCTCTTCGCTGGAGCTATCTAGCCTCAGAGTAAATTCTGCAGGAAGCACTGAGTGGCCTTACACATGCGTACTGTCTGGCAGCAAATAAGTGCTTTATCAGAGATAAACAAGTTGAAAGCAGCATCGGAGAATAGTTCTGTAAATGATACAACTAATGAGCAGGCTCATGATACACTTGGTAAGCAGAGGACCAGTGCATGCCATCCATGTCACCCACGGGAAGAGGAGAGCAGGGCCAAAGCAGGCAGCTGCTGCCAACAAAGCCAACATTTCCTGCCAGGATGCTTCCTCATAAAGGTCCTGTGCTCTCACAGCATGGTAGCAGCCACTGAAAGAAATGTTTTCTTCATTATAGAAAGAAACATTATAGACAAGTAGTGGATCTACAGGCTTGCTACAGATTTAGTGGAATAAATGACGGTGGTGAGTTCATTCTTGTATCAGTGGGATATCCACAAAATTGTCTTCTATGACTCAAAAAATGTTAATTGACAACTAAATAGCAAAGAAAGCTATTTATGTATTATGTAGCAGCCACTTCCTCTGATTTTTGTCCCCCATAAATTATAGCAGACTACTGTCAGACAGAGATTGCACTCAACAGGAGGTTCCTCCTTCAGGTGTTCATTCACCTAAAGCAGAAACAACGCTCCACAACCAGGCTTTAGCCTGACAAGCAAGATAAAGGAAATAAGTTGAAAACTAAAAGCGTGGTATGCTTATAACCATCTAAAATGCAGGCTTTCAGTTGGTTTAGTCATAAACAATTACACAAAAAGAAATTGACTTTTTAGAAGCATAATGTGCTTTTGCCGTGGCTCACATTCAGGTTTTTAAATGAACCAGTTAGTGATCAATACATCTCAAAGGAGTAAGTCCAGTCATTTGCCATAAAGGGCAAAGCCCTAAACACAGCTCTCAGTAAAAGTAAACGTCCTTCCCATCTTGTGTCTGGCCTCACAGACTCCTATTCACAAGTGCACACATTCAGAAAGCTTTCTGAGCATTCAGCACTGCCAAAGATAAAGACATTAGGACAGCCTCCTGGCAGGTAAAGACGTTCTATGTGCTTTGAAAGATGTGCCTCTGGTTCATAGTGGAAGAGAAATACATTAAGGCATCAAGGAAATGTAAAAGGGTCATCTGTAAATGTGAGGGTTAGTGACTTAAAAAATAACAGTCAATTTGATAGAGAGTGAATGGAGGAAGAACAGGCAGTTGCTGGGCTCAGAATACCAAGCCAAACTGCAGACTGTGAGAAGCACTGAAAAATCAATGCAGAAAAATAAACAAAATACAGGTATTAAGAAAAATCAATCACTTTGAAAAGCTTCTAAATAAATAATAACAGTAAAAGTACTATTTCTTTTTTGTAAAAACAATACAGGTCTTTACCTCTGTGTAATCTGGTTTCCTACAGGGAAGCAAGGTCTTCGGAAAGTGGACCACTGCTGCTGCCCATATGGGACTCTTTTGAAACACTAAAGACCAACAATTCCCTAAAGAGACCTTCATTTATTTTGACCTGTTGTTGATCAATGTACAGATCTCACGTTTCCCCCAAATAAGCTTTCAAATTTCAAATTGCAATTAGTACTATCCTTTTGACCATTTAAATAATGTTAGCAACATAATATAAAATTATCACTGGGACATTGGGAGACATAGGGTCATTACTTTGTTTTGGATGCCGGGCACGGTTCCTGAGGATATCTCAATTCCCACATCAGAAGATGTGGAACGCAACTCCGGCTGACAGGTTGAATCTTATTTTTGTGACAAGGTTTATGTTGGATGTATTATGAAAATCCAAAGTAAGTAAAACAATTTCCCAATTCTAAAGTAAAGAATCCTAGTCATTTATACAATGCATAGATCCAGAGATATGGTTTGGAAATCTAGAAGGCTATTCTGCCTACTATAAAAATAGATACAGCTGATAAAAATGGTAAATAGGATACATCATAGGAGATAAAAAAGGTACCTTAGCTTTCTGGGCTTCCATAATAAAGTTCTATGAACTGGGTGGATTATACAACAGTATTATGTCATGATTTTAGAGGTTACCTCTCTGAATTGAGGCTTAGAAGTACAGTATCATGGTGGAATACTTGCTAGCAAGCACAAGGCCATAAATCGTCTCTGTGACCACAAACACATTGGTACAAAATCAATCTCTCTCTCTCTCTCTCCCTCTCCTTCTCTCCCTATCTCTCTCTTTCTCTGTCCTTCCCTTCTCCCACCCCCAGCTCTCTGCCTAATTTTGTTAGGATCAGTTCTTACTGACAGCTACGAGGGGGTAGATATGTCCTAGCCTTTTCACTTGGTTTATAGGAGATACTGACATACTCATAGGGCATTCTTCTCCGTGTTTATCCATGTTTAAACAGCCCTCTGTGATAATCATACTAATCATTTGGGCTTATGCTACTTATGGCAATCTTTCCACAATTAATTATATTTGTGATGATGCTGCTTCCTAATGAAGTCCTATGATGTGATAATTCTGAGGACAGGTATGGGAGATAAAGGAGCACAGGATTCTGGTGGGATATTGTGTGATACTTCTCCTGGGGCAATGTAAACAATCATTGATTTACCCCAAATAGGGAACCAATGCCAGGACAAAGTAAAGAGTCTACCAATGTCCAAACTGGTAAACCAAATAATTTATTAGAATTACTTATAGGAGGACAGATATGTGATTGCTTAAGGATGCACGCATGCTTGAAAGGCATAACCAGAACCTGGGAAAAGACTCACAAAAGCTGCACCTCCAGAACTCCCTGACTGACTTCCAAGAAGCTTGATGGGGTGGGAAGGGCTTTGTTTCCTAGTAATTATTCACTGTTTCTGTAACATTAAAAGAAGCTTTGTGGGTCTTTTAAGTTTATGCTTTCCTAGACCAACCAAGCTTTTCTCTCTGCTTTTCATGAGCTTCTTAGCTCCCTACTAGAAGGAATCCTTCAATTCAGAGGAAATTAGCACAGGACCAAAGATACACCATCAAATCCACAACACAGCAATAAATAACTTTTTCAAATATAAAATGTAAACATAAAATATATATGATATTATTCTCTTCCATTATATATTCTCAATCACTCTTGGTTACAAGAAAAAAAACTTTTCTTTTGTAAAAAACATAGATTATAGCTGAATATGTACCCAGATATGTCCTTGATAATTTTGTGTGTGTGTGTGTGTGTGTGTGTGTGTGTGTGTGTGTGTGTGTGTTGTAGATCAAAGACAGGGTCTTGTCCATATTAAACAAGAATTCTACCACTGAGATACACCCATAGGTTTTTGTGGCATAGGGTCTCAAATTCACCATTCTCCTACTTCAACTTGCAGAATGCTGAAATCGTAAGCACAAGTTACTACTATACCTCACCCTAATAATATTTCTATGCTAACCAAAGTAGCCATGCAGCTGATAAAATTAGGAAGTGAAATTCCACAGTAAATATTCCTCATATATCAAAGATCTACATTCATAATCTGCCAAAATATTAGCCTTTCTAATATCAGAAAATTGTGAAGTGATGGATATATGTGAAAGCTAACACATGATTAGAGAAGTATCTACTATGTATCTCACTGGGCTTTGGTGATACCAGTATTCTTAACTTAGTGACTCTCCTATCTACCCCGGATAGAGCAAGGAGTAAGGCATCCTTTAAGCACAAGCTCAGTGTAAGTCTTTCAGGGGAAGTGACTCAACCAAATGCACACTCTCCAGTTTGAGTGACTGAAGACATCCAGAGCAACTCGTTCCCTTCACTTTAGCTTTCCAGTATTTCTATCTTTTGTAGAAAATAGTAAGGAACAGATTTTTACAAATAAGAAACACAGACACCCCTTTTCTGGGATGTACAGACAGATCACCAAAAGTACAAGAGAAACCCTGTAAAGCCTCTGCAGGATAATCAGGCTTTACCACCTGGTGGCCATAGGTTCCCTTCTTTGTTTTTAGTTGTCTTGGTGAAATAACATTGCCAAGGCAACTATAGGAGAAACAGTTACTGAACGTATGATTTCATAGAGTGAGTCTGTGACCATCATGTCAGGGAGCACGGCAGCAGTCAGGCAGGTATGGATCTAAAGCTGCTGCTGAGAACTTACATCCTAATCTGCATGCAGAGGACAAAGAGAGAGCTAATTAGAATGGCTTGTTCTTTCAAAAACCTCAAAACCCACTCTAGCACATCACCTCCAACACTGCCATACCTCCTAATCCTTTCCAAACAGTCCCACCTACTGGGACTAAAATATTCAATTATATGAGTCTCTGGGGGTCTATTCTCACTCAGGCCACAACAATGCCTGTATTTGCAAAAAGTAGTGGTTCACTTCTCATTCCTTCATTCTGGAGACGTTTATGGAGCACTAAAAATACACAAAGAACAGAGTCAGAGAAGCAAGGAACTATGGTGACTCTCCTTGGTCTTAGCTGTGCTGTTCTCCAGCCCCAGGAGACTTGAGTGAAAATCTGCTCTAGGAATCCCTCTTCTCTCTGCAACTCCATTTTAAATCACAGGCCCAGTTCAGGGAGAAAAGAAATCCATTCTTGTCAACAGCTTGCCTCTTTTTATACTTCCACTGAACAAAGTGTTGAAGGGCAAAATCTGTTGCTGAGATAATCAGGATGAAGGACTCTGTGGCAGGTGCTAAACGAACGGAAGCACCACAACATTACCTACAACTTCCAATGTTGCGAGGAGGGTTTTTCTAGCTGGATATGCAAGTAAGTACAGGCAAGAGATGGGAGGTCATGTTCTGCCAAGTTTAAAATTGTACTTTTTCGAGGTATGCAGCATAGCTCAAATCTTTCAGCATCTAAGATGTTTTTCTACTTGGGAATGGCAGTATTTTGTAGGTCGGTCACAGGAGGTAGGAATATAAAATGTGAATAGATGCCCTCCATAATAAGACTAATAAGACACAGAATACTAAATTATTGTTTGGGATATAGCCCATTTGGTAGAGTGCCCAGTATCCCTCAAATTGCTTGTGGTAGTATAAGCTGGCAACCCTAGCAAGGCTGCAGGAGGTAGAGGCAAGATGATCAGAAGTTCAACATTATTTTCAGCTACATAGTGAATCTGAGGCTAACACGGAAAATATGAAACTTATCTCAAAGACAGTAAATGAAATAAATGAGTAAATCCTATTTAAGATGACATTTTAAAATCTTACATATTGACAGAAACCCGTGTTTTTTTCTGCACATACATACAATGTAATTTCATATCAAGTTTACTGTCTCTAAAATGTAGCCATTTCTTCATAGTGAAAGCATCTAAGCTTTATCTGTTATACTTTACTATGTAGCAGAACACCAAAGCTTGTTTCTTTTGCTTTTCTGTCATGATCTGTTTGCCTTTTTCATTTTCTCGAGGCAAGATGAAATTGCCATAATAATCATTATTTCAAAGTAGCAGTTGTCATTCATATGAGAACCGCTTGTGAAAGTGTTGTTATATTTTTCTCTTACTCTTACATTTTCCTCCATCCAATTTTCCTATTTTTTCGCACTTAAAGTTAATCTCCACCTTTTTTCCTATCAATTTACTGTTCCCACATTCATCATCAAAATAATCTTTAACCTCATAAAACCATTTCACCATTGGTGGCCTGTTTTGGTTTATGATCTTTGTGATGTTTGCATAGGCTTTAATGAATATAAGGTTATTTGTATGTCTTGCATGTTTGGGGGATGTTGATGGTACAGCTTTTTTCCCCCTTTCTGGAAATATGAGGCACTGAGTTCCAACAGGAAGGTGCTCACTGGGAAGATTCACAAATAAAAATGGAAATTATATAGAAACAGAAGTAAAAATACAATATAGGAATACAAGAAACTTGAAAGAAAAGCAAGGCAGTATCGTTCCTGCTGAAGGTTAAAACGTCCTTCAGAACATTGAGGGTCTCAATAGGTCACACATAAACCTCCAGTGATCCCAAGGTTAACCCCAGAGGCAGATTAATCAAAGGCTACAGAAAGGGGAAACTAGCAACATAGAAGAAAGTCACCAAACCGGGTAACAAAATCAGCAATAATAGTGGAAAAGATCAACAATGTGGAAGAGATCCATCCTTAAACAGACATCAAAGAAGAATTTCTCCACATTATATCACAGTCAAGATGACATAAGAGTCTGTGAAACCTTGTGCAAGAATGATGGTTTTGTGTATGAAAGTCTGTGCATTTGTGTTCATGTGTGGTTATAAAAAGTGCATGGTGATTTGGGAAGGACTTTGACTATATCCATGTTTACTTTTAAATTTTAGTGTTCTTGGCCTCTTGATAAAACACAGTTAATATAGCATCATATACCCCTTATGTTGCTCAGTGTACCTGTTTTCATCAGTTAAATATTTCAAAAAATGGCTCATAGATAAATGAAAATGTAGATCATATTGTTACATTCTACAATTTCATTAAATTATGATCTTGCTTGAACCCCCATAAAAAGAGAAAAATACGAATAAGTGACATTTTTAAGCTTAGCAAACTAATGATAAATATTTTATAACATATTTTAGACACATTTTTGTATTCTAGACCAAACAAAGAAAAACATACATAAAACCAACAATCTTACTTTCAGATAAAACATTGGCACACAAAACTAAATATAAAATACTACTTTTCTGTCTTTGTATCAGTTATTTCTATCCACTGAAGGACACAAAAGCTTTTCTGAAGCAAGCAGAGGTCGAGTAACTGTTCAGCTTTTACTGTTCAGAGCCCACTGTGTTAGACTAATCATTGTGAATGATGACTGTAATTTTTTTCATGGGAATATAGAGTATAAATTGTTAATAATCAATTAATATGGCTTCTGTAGAAAAAAGAAGTGGTTTACAGCAATGCTGTTGCTGGGAGCTCGTTCATATAAAAAGAATGATGGGGGATTAGAGATGTGGGTCACTGGGTAAAAGTGCCTCTTGCCATGACATGACAGCAGGAGTTCTATCCTTGGGATTCCCGTGGCAAAAGAACTGAGCCCTTCGCCCTTCAGGATTTTTGTCTCTATGCATGTCATGACTCATGCAAACCTCCCTGTGGGGTTTGTGTGTGTGTGTGTGTGTGTGTGTGTGTGTGTGTGTGTGTGTCAACATGTTGAGAGAGAGAGAGAGAGAGAGAGAGAGAGAGAGAGAGAGGGAGGGAGAGACAGAGACAGACAGAGACAGAGAGAGAGAGACAGAGAGAGAGAGAGAGACAGAGAGAGAGAGAGAGAGAGAAATTCTCTACCTTGATTCATATCCTCGTCCAATCCCCATGCCTGCCCAGGGTTAGCATGCTATTTATTATGGAAGGTTCTATTTCCAGATCTTTTAAATGCCAGAGATGATGTAATAAAGTAACATTGGCAAAGTGCCACACTTCTAGTAAATGTGGTATTGGCAATAAATTACAACAACCCCTCACTTGCCAATGTGTGCCTCTGAGTGTTGTTCTAGCCTTAAAATAAGTTCAAATATGTTTGCATATTGTCAGGAAATTCATTAACCTTTTCTGATTTCAATAGAGCTGTATGAAGTATGCCTACCTATTAGAAACCATGGGAACAAGGATAAATTGGATCACTTGGATATTTAGGTCTCTAGTTTCTTGTCATATTGAAAAATAAGTAGCACTGCAGGAATTCCAATATCCATGTCTTGCCACTTGATGCAGAAGGCATTTTGATCCATAATTAAATCTGTGCTCTTTCTGCGCTAAGAGAATTGAAATATCCTACGGTGTTTTATAAGAAGTTTTGACATTATCTTTCCATTTAGAATCATGTTATGACAGTTTACAATTTTCCTTCTAAAAGGGCACAAAAAAACACATCACACGCTAATTGAAGACCTGCCAGTTCAAGCATTAATCAGATCTCTTTTGGCTACACTGTAGCTTATGGTTATGCTTGATGCGCATGTGCAATAAGGCAGTTACGTCCAGCAATAATGCAACAATGAGATATCCATTGTGTTGCCATACATATTTCTAATAATAAAAGTTGTTTTTTTCTCTCCTCCTCTTTCCCTTTCTCCTCATTTTTTTCTCCTTCTGTAACAAAAAGATTTGAGCTCTCAGATCAACTGACTGGACAGCTGTCTACTTATATATTAACTTCTAAAAATAAAAGAACTTTTGACCATAAGGAAAAAATGAAATGTCCAAGAAGTTCTACTAGCTTGAAACCAAATTCAGTGTCACAGCAGGCACAGAGAGGAAACAGAAATGTTACACCATTGGCTTGGAGTCTAATTCACAAATGAAATCATGTCTACCTACTGTTACTAATGGACTAAGTCAAATCACTTTCTTTTTGTTTTGTTTTGTTTTTAACTTTTCAACAAATGTTTTACTTGCAGTTGCTGTGTAACAATCATTGCAAGGAGTAAGTTGGGTGCTAAAATGGAAAGAGATCAAATTCAGTCCTTAGCCTCATGGAGTATATATAGTTCATTGGGGGAGTTGTTATTAAATAATTACTTTGGGTGAAAACTGCAAATTAATGCATGCATTACAAGGAAGAGTGTGCGGTACAGGTCAAAGAGGCCTTTCTTGGTATAAAAACTTTTAGATCCTAAGGTATTTATTTATTTACTTGTTTATTTATTTATTTATTTATTCATTCACTTTATGCCCTAACCATGCCCTTCCCCCACCCCTCTTCTCCCAGCCCAACCCTGACAAACTCTCCCCCCCCAGAATCCCCTCCCCTTCTTTGAGGGGGAAGCCTCCTTGGACATTCAATCCCCATAAGCCTAAGTGCATTTTCTCTCACTGAGGCCCAACTAATCAGGCTAGGTAGGGGAAAGGGATCCAATAACAGGCAGCCAAGTCAGAGACAGCCTCTGCTCCAGTTGTTGGAAGACTCCTGTGAAGACCAAGCTGCATATCTGCTATGAATGTGTAGGAGGCATAGATCTAGCCCCTGAATGTTCTTTGGCTGGTGGTTCAGACTCAGTGAGCCCCCATGGATCCAGATTAGTTGACTCTATAGGTCTTCTTGTGGTCTCCTTGACCCTCCTAGCTTGCTCAATTTATATCTCCCACTCCACCACAAGACTCCCTAAGTACTGCTTAATGTTTGGCTTTGGGTCTCTGTGTCTGTTTCCATCTGCTGATGGAAGAAACCTCTCAGGAGACAGTTATGCTAGGCTCCTGTTGGCAAGCACAGCATACTACCACCAACAGTGTCAGACACTGGCTCTCTTACATGGGTCAGTCATTGGTTGGCCATTCCTTCAGTCTCTGCTCCATCTTTTATGCCTGTGCATCTTGTATGCCAGGCAAATTTTGGGTTAAAGGTTTTATGGGTTGGTTGATACTGTTCAACTATGTTCATAGCAGCCTTTCTCGTAAAAGCTGGAAACTGGAAACAACCTGGATGTCCCTCAACTGAAGAATAGATAAGGAAAATATGGTGTATCTACACATTGGAATACTATTCAGCATTAAAAACAAAGAAATCATGAAATTTGCAGACAAATGGAACTATAAAATATCATCCTGAGTGAGGTATAACCCAAACCCAGAAAGACATAAATAGTATGTGCTCATAACTGGACATTATCCATAAAGTACAGGATAACCATGCTACAATCTACAGATCCAATGAAACTAAGTAATAGTGAGGGCTCAAGGGAAGAGGCTTGAATCTCACTCAGAAGGGGTGAGATAGTCATCAGAGGTGGATGGAGGGGGGGAGCTGTGTGGAAGAGGGGATGAGGAGGGGAACAGGGATCAGGGGTAGGAGAGGGCTGGGAGTGAGAATAGCAATTGATGGGGACATCTCTGGAAGTAGCTGGAGTTGTAGGATGGGGAAGGTTCCAGGGAGTCTGTGGGGATGACCCTAGCTGAGACTCCTACCAGGGAAGATATGGAGACTACAGGGAGATGTGACCACCACCCCACTGCAGCCAGGCACGACTTCCAGTAGGGTGAAAATATAAGATTTTAAGTATGAAATTTTGCTCACTGGTGAGAACAGAGAAAAATGAGTGTGCACGATGTGTGTATATACATGCATATAACTCCAATTTCAAAGAGCAGGAAGAGAGGGATAAACAAACAACGAAATACTGGGACACTTCAGAAATAAAACCATTGATTTTCTTTTAATTTCAGGAACGTTTCATGGACATGGGCCTTGGAAGGAGAAGGAATAGTTCTTCCAGTTTGAGAAAACTTTGTTTAGTAAGTTATCTGTGTCAACATGAGAAAACAAACAAAAAAAATTGACAAGTCCACAAGAAAAGAGAGAATACATGTTTATGAGAACTGGCATTATGCCAGCATCAATGTGCAAATGTTGACATGGCTTGGTTCCTCTTGATTCTGAGTTCCATCACCTGACTATGCTGCTGCATTGATTTTCAGAACTACTGATCTGTGTACTCTGCCTCTCACCTTCAATGTCTGCTTCATCCTTGAACATCGTCACAATATCAGCAGCATGTCACTCAGGTTTTCACCTGAGATGTCTACATAAAAACTGTAGAAAACTAACACAATACCAAAGACACAAAAGTTTTCATGAAATATCCAGAAAGCCTTTCCAGTGTCCTGAGCAAGATCTAGTTAGAAGCGGGGTTCTCTGGGACAAAGGCCAACCTCACTCAACTAGAGAAAGGGGGATTTGACCTCAAGAGGCATATGCAGAACAGACTTACACAGGCAGTATACGTTATCTAACAGAACTGAGAAAACTTTAAAGAATCTCACCTTTACTATCAAAATTGTTAGATGAATGGTGAATAAAAATAATAGTTTAAAAGAATAAGTCCGGAGACACGGTAGTAGTTCATTCCTCTAGAAATAAATAGGCTTTGTTCTTAAGGTCTTAGAGAAAAATAAAATGTTTAGTTGCTGATTCTATTTGCTTCTGGAGAATTCTGTGTCAGTGTTTTCTCTCGTGTGGATGTCAGGGATGTGCTTCTCTCTTTTTAGTGGGAGACAGAAGCCGCAGCAGAAGTTTCCTGAGCTTCACTGCAGGATCTGTGGCTCATGGCTTGTGGCTGTCCTCCAAATAGTCTCGTTTATATTGGAGTGACACGGAAGCTGGGGTCATGTTCTTGTGGTTGATTTATCTGGGAGAAATGTTCCATGGGCTTTAAAATGAGGTTTTTGTCGGGGCTCTACTGTGTTTTGCTTGTGCATCCTGTGCCTATAAAGGATAGGAGTAACATCTCAGTATACATAAAGCATCCAGTGGCCAGCTCATATGACCATAGTCTATATATTCTGTTATCGGTTCCTAATAGTTAGCAGTAAAAAACAACACCTAAGGTGCAGAAATTAAAGTTATTCAGCAAGCTTTGAAAGTTTCCATTTGAAGTGACATTTTGGTTCCTGACTCTTCTAAGGACTGGTTATGGTTGAAGCACCGAGGCTTCAGAATGATAGGTGATGCTTCACAGAGTTCCTTAACTACTGCCTCAGGGACCAGGTTCCCCAAAACATGGTAAATGAAGTCAGAAACTGTCTAAGGGTTACTTTGTTACTATTGGAACAGTTGCTTTATGTGAGAGAGACTTAAACCCAAATAATAACGTATGGATCAGTGAGGGATGTCTATCAGTTTTAGGGCAACTTCTAAATGTGAATGAATCCTTGGGTTCAATCCCCAGTTACACACACACACACACACACACACACACTCATACATGTACACACTCACACAAACTCACACTTATACAACATATATACACAGTCATACATACACACACTCATATACACATATACACACTCATACTCACTTCACTTATACACACTTTCATACACACTCACACTCTCATATTTACACTCATACACATGCATACACACATATACATGCATGCACTCACATTCATACTTCACTTACACAACACATATACACTGACTCATATATACTCACATGCATGCACACACACACACTCATACACATACACACACTCATACACTTCACTTATGCAATGTACTCACACACAATTACTTATATTCACACAACACACTCACATACACTGACTCATATACTCGCACACACACACACACATACATACATACACACACACACACACACACACACACACACACACTAACCGTATAAGGAAGAACTCTATTTGAAGATATTGCAAATATTCTAAATGACCTAAAATAAATGAACTGAGCTCATGGCCATGCACTTCATTTCCTGTTTTGGATTTGATCACATTCCACATTCAGAAGCTGAATAATTCAGTTTCACTGAGCTGTTTTCACTCTACTTTTGAGATGTTCTTAAATGCTTTCCCTTCCATGTATGGTGCTAGCTTGAGAGACTTTAATTTGCCTATCAATAAAGAACAGGTTCTTCATTTACATAACTATGGGTCCTATCTTGTGGGGAAGGCTTTAAATCCCATCAAAAGCAGTTGACTACTCCCATGATATTTGGGCCAACACTGCACCAGTGGACTATCTTGCCATCAAGTCATTTTTGTAGTTTGCTGAGATCAAAACTGGATGAGATTGATGATAACTCCTTTCCAGTAGTGTGCACAGCACTTTCCAGGACTGTGAAAGCTACCACTAAGAATGACACTACAATACCAGCTTGATTTCTCAATATTCTATGATTCAGTATGTGGCATCTTCAGCAATAGGATCTTACCTTCAAGTTCTGATGCGTAATAAAGAACAGAGACAATAGTGGGAGCCTGTAGCACCATACTTAGCCAAAAACTCTAATAGAGGTAACTGACTCCTGATGTTGGAGGGTCTAAGTCTGTTCTACATAGTAGGAGTATTGCTGCCCAATAGAAGGGTAATGCCAATAATTCAGTAATAAGCTCCTTTTATATGTCTATGTTTCAGGAAGATTCTGCAATAGCAGCTGTTCATATGACTTGTCTAGAAGCTCTCTAGCATTAGTTATCCCTCCCCATGTTCCATCCTTTACCCTGCTTTCCCACTCCCACCCATGGAGTCCTCCCTGTTCCTTTTCTCCTTTACATCTCCATGAAATTGAGAATCTTTTCTTCATGAAATTGCTTCATATGCTTGTACAGATAATTAGAGTAAATCAGTTCCAATAAAGAAACAGTGTTTCTTCTAAAGTACATAAAAATCCTGCGCCCTCACAAAAGCATTTCTATGTAGATGCGTTCCCTTTGGCTAATCAGTCGGCATTTATAATAGTTACAATAGTGGCAACCAGTACGTATTTCGCAGTTCGCAATGATTTGGGCCTGAGTCTTAGGAGACTCTAACTGTAGATCCACCTTTGCAGCTTCCTTGTTCAGCTTTCAAACAGAAAATATTCGTTAACAAATCACAATTTTGTCTGTCTACAGAGGTCAGCTAAAAATGAGGACAGTTCCCAAGATACAGCAGCCATGAGGCATTTTTTTGCCTATGGATAAAGAACTGTAGCAAAATTCAAAATTTTCAGCAATGAATAGAAATATTTCTAGTAAGATAAAGGATTTCTTTCTTTTGCAGCTTTATGGTAGAATAAGTGAGATATGAATATATGTTGGATGTAGACAATTTGATAATTTTGGACACACAAGTTCATACCCATGAGGTCATCACTACAATCAAGGCAATGCTTGCTTGTGTATTATAAAGTCCCTTCAAAGTAGAAGGCAGTAATAGGAAATGTGTGAGGTTTTTTTCAGTCCAAACAAAGAACTGAATAATTTCAGGAACCATGAGGTTAAGTAGAAATCCCAGGAGTATATCCAAAAGAGCCTCATTTAACCTTGAACTTCTGTCACTGTGTGCCAAAATAATGACAGGCTTTTGTCAGGGATTCAATGTGTCTATACAATAAGCACTGAGGTTTAGATACCTGAGCATTGGGAGAGTTATAGCCCACAAAACGTGTTTCAATGTTTAAATACAAATATTTATGATCATTAGCAAGTTCTTTAGGTTGTAAGGGACCTTCTCCAGAGAGTCTGTACAATGTAAGGGCTCAGTTGTATCAGCTTTCATTAGCTAGTAGAAGGGAAAGTTGGTTCTGAAAAGTCAGAATCCAATGTCTGTGGTATCCTGTGGGAACAAGAGACCTTTTAAGTTGTCATTTTGTAATTGGCCAGTAAAATCATGAAAAGCATACCTTCTGTGAAGAGAAAGAGATTCTTTGTGTGTGTGTGTGTGTGTGTGTGTGTGTGTGTGTGTGTGTTTGTGTGTATGTTCCTGTGCACTAACCCTACCAGCAAGAGGAAGAAATTAATGCCACAAGACTCTCAATCTAAAGAATAAACAAAAAGTCATCCATATAACTCAAAACAATAAAGTCTTTGGGAGACTGGATATTGTTGGTGGTTCTGATATAGCCGTGCATTTTCAAGCACAGGATGCTTCTGTAAATCCTTTGTCATAATTGTCTGCATGTATTGTTGATTTCCCTATATGTATGCAAAGATATATGAGGAGTAATGGAGTAAGGATATAATAAATAATGTTGACCATGAATCTGTTTCTGAAATTAGGCAATGGTCATAGGAAGTAAACAAGATTCAAAACTGATATGCCAAGGAGGCAAGAAAGGAGGCTTGTTTCCTTCAAATCTTGTGCAATGTGGTAACCACATTAATTTTGTCTGTGACAAAGAGGAAGCAACAATGATGAGTACAGCCACTGTTTGAATATGTGCATATAATGGCTTGTCCTACTATGCCTCCTCTCTTCAGTAGGTACTGGGCAGTTGTAACAAGAACATTGCCAAATTTATTCAGGAAGCTAAAGTCTTTGACTTTTTTATACACTGTTCATGTTAACCCTTTTTAGTTAAGAGTCTCTCAAGGCTGATTTTAAAGTCTATAAAAAAAAGACATCATGAAGGAGAAATAAAGTTGGAATATTATTAGATTGTAAGCTAGAAATTTTTCTACCCTTGGAGTTTTAGAAATATTCTCTCCAAAATACTTCAGAATTGCATTAAATAATAGCACCCATATACCAAGTAAGTCTCCTCACAACAGATTTACAAGCTGATGTTATTCAGTCCAGCCAGAACCCCTTACTCCACAGATATAATGTTGACCCATTGTTATAGCCAACTCTTTTTCTAGGTAAAACTTGAAAAACACAGACACCACTGAATTTTATTATGAAGGTCATGACCCTAGTGGAACTGACTAATGTCTTTTTTAACAAATTGGCCTCTGAGTTCTGTGTAGGTGTTTCAGACTTACACAGAAACTTAACACATGGTTAAGACAGGTACTGAAGAAGTAAGTAAGGATAACTTCCAAGGTTGCTTTCTAGAGAAGAGGCCTCAGCATCACTTTCAACTAAGTTTCAACAGGGGTCATTGGACATCTCTGGAAATCCAATTATAGTGCCTATGTAGCTAATATGTACAAAAGAACGCATTCAGCTAGCTCTTCTTCCTCTTACAGGGTTCCTTTAAACATATAGCCTTGACCTTAGCATTACAGAATTGATTTGAGTGATTTCTCCATATGTCTGAATATCTAAAAAATTGACAATAAAATCTTGAATCTACTATTGTAGTGAATCTGGCTTTCAACTGAAGGGGAATTGGATGCTATGTAAACTACGACAGAGGCTCTTTGCCTTTTGCAATCAGCTATTCCCTTCTTCTCTATGAGCCACAGTAATTCAGCATTCTTTATATTTACCATGAGTTAGAGTCTGCTGATTCTGCCTGTGTTCATGAGTATGAACAGTGCCTTCAATTTTCATACTTATATGTTATTTTATTTGTAGGATGTAACCGTACTATGATAAAGTGTCAAAGATGACTTTGCACCATGCTATGTTCTTCATCAGATCATTACAGAGTGATTCAGTGACAAATCTCCAAACTTCTGGGTTTCTATCTGACTCTTGGTCCCATTTACACCCGTTGGCCATGTTCAAAAACTGAACGTGCTAAAGGTATACTGAAGAAAAGAGCAAGACAGAACAAGAATAGCTTTTGGCCCACACATTCAAACCCGGTACACATAGAAGAGCAAAGGAAAAGGGAATATAGTGCATTAAGAATGATGGACTGCAGAAATGTACAGAGGACAATGGAAAGATAAAAGACCATTCATACTATTATCCTAGCTTTTTGAGAAAATGAAGTTCTTACAATTCCCACCAAAGTTGGACAGTGTCTTGGAGCATCTTGGGTAGGGTAACATGGCTTTGACATCAAAATTAGGTTGGATCCTGAAGGGGATTGTCTAAGGTCAACATTGTTATTCTCCACGGAGATATGTTTTCATGGCCACGTTAGTGCCTACTGTATACAAATGTGTACCTTTGACTCATCAAATACACTCTAACACATACAGAAATGTAGAACTCATAATTAGTTCATCCAAATTGAAATGATCTTGTGTAAGATAGGGACATAAATGATTTTTAAAGAGAGCATATGATAGAACATTTATATTTTAATTTAAAAGGGTTATATTTATAACCCTTTAAAATAAACTTTCAGAGTTACTATCCCATTTGTATGTATACAAATTTTAAAAAGTGAGGATATCAAGAGTTTTCCTACATGGAATTGTAGTCCACTTTTTGCTGTGTGATGTTTTAATCTGAAACATCTAGTTGTCCCATGCCCCATACACAGAAATGATGAGCATTTTTCCAAATCATGTAAGCTGCAATACTCTGAAGTCTCGTTCATTTGTTTACAAGTTTATTCCTCCATGTTTTCATTCATTCAGTGCCTCAGTTCATCTTGTACAGACTAGATGCTTCTAGACTCAGAGAGTCCAAAAACCTAAAACCTTCAGCACCAAGAGCACAGTACTAAAAAGATGCTATGTTGTTCTTTCCCCTTCCATAGTTTATAGAAAAGACAGCCTTAACTTTGCTGAACCATACAAGCAATAATGTGTTTCTTCCTATAGAAACACTAGACAGAATAAGAAATTTCAATTGCTTTACAAAGAACACACATGTACATCATCATCATCACCACCACCACCACCATCATCATCATTGATCAAACTCTCATCTCTGCATAGGAAACTTGCATTTTCCTCAACATAGATTTTTTTCTAAATTACTTTTTAAGTCAACTTTGGGTGCAAACGCAAATTATTACAAGTCAAAACTGAAGCGTTCCTATCAGATTTACCTCAGGACAAGTAAAATGGTAAATATTCCAAGAATTATTCAGAAGATACTCAAAGATATTGACTGCAATTAAACTTTACCTCCAATTTATTCAAGCTAAAATTTAATGTAGTTATAGCATTAATTTGACACAACACAAGCTAGCTCTTTTGGCAATATTTGAAAAGAACATTGTATTTGCTAAAGTTCACATTTCCAAGACTGCCAGTGCCCTTAGTAAAAGTTCACTTGAGAATACCTTCTGATATCTTTTTTACCTGAGTTTCCAATCCCTGGGAAAACCATATCTTCATCTATATATAAAATGGTAGGTGGCAAGACAATTAGCCTAATGAGACTTTAAGAGGATAGAACTTATATTTGAAGTGACCCCTGGTTTATAATTTTTAATTATTATTTACTTTTTTATAGTCCAGACTTTATCCCCCTTCTGTTCCACCCTCCTACTGTTTAACCTTCTACACTTCCTTATTCCTACCCCTGTCTCCTAGAGGATGTCCCTTACCCCCAACCCACCGGAGGTCCCTACTTCCAGGGGCCCCAGGTCTCTCCAAGGTTAGGTGCATCTTCTCTGAGTCCAGACCCTGCAGTTCCCTGCTGTATATGTGTTGAGGCCTCATACCAGTTGGTGTATGCTGCCTGGTTGAGGGCTTAGTGTCTGAGCAATCCCACAGCTCCAAGGTAATTGAGACTGCTGGTCCTCTTCATCTTTTTCTAGCTTTTCCGCAATTCAACCAAAGGGGTCGGCAGCTTCTGTCCATTGGTTGGGTGTAAATATCTGCATCTGACTCTTTCAGCTGCTTGTTGGGCCTTTGAGAGGGCAGTAATGATAGGTCCTTGTTTGTAAACACACTATAGCATCGATGATATTGTCAGGCATTGGAGCTTCCCCTTGAGCTGGATCCTTTTGGGTCTGTTGCTAGACCTCCTTTTCCTTAGGCTCTTCTCCATTTTTGTCCCTGCAATTCTTTTAGACAGGAACAATTATGGGTCAGAGTTTTGACTGTGGGTTGAAAACCTAATCTCTTACTTGATTCCCTATCTTTCTGCTGGAGGTGGTGTCTACAAGTTTCGTCTCCTCAGTGAAGGGCATTTCATCTAGATGCCCTACCATGCCACAGGAGTACATATTCCACTATGTTTATAGCAGCCTTATTTGTAATAGCCAGAAGCTGGAAACAACCCAGATGTCCCACAACAAAAGAATGAATACAGGAAATGTGGTTCATTTACACAATGGAACACTACTCAACTATTAAGAATGAGGAAATCATGAGTTTTTCAGGCAAATGGATGGAAGCACAAAATGTTATCCTGAATGAGGTCATTCAGACCCAAAAGAATATGCATGGTATATACTCATTAATAAGTGGATATTAGCCAAAAAGTACAGAATTCCCAGGGTACAATCCACAAAACTCAAGAAGGCTAATATCCTGAAAGGACTAAGTGAGGATGCCTCAATCCCACTTGGGAAAGAAAAGAAAGCAATCACAGGAGGGGGGAATCTTAAGGAGGGACCTAGGTGGAGGGAACAGAAGAGGGGAACATGATCAAGTATTGGGGTGGAGAACAGGACTGAAACCCTGAGGGCCAGCGGAAAGAATAGAAACAAGTAACCTATGGAGGTAGAAGGTGGGGTGACCCTGTAGAATGTACCAGAGACCTGGGAGGTGAAAGACTCGGCATTCAAAAAGAGGGACCTTAGATGAAAAGCCCTGGCTTATTTTTTACATGAGCTGTTGTTCCCTGTAAATCTCCAGCTCTTACAATGTAGACACAAATGTGGTAGCTGATCCCATCACACACAAACGTTTCCTGCCTGTGTGACAGCAGCCACTGATGGATTGTTTCCCCCTAAGGCATATCATGAGTAGAATCCAATCACAGTGGCTGCAGGGAGAAGATCTAAAGCTTCACTCTACAAGGAAATGGCAAGTATCTGAGGTTATAGATATGCTAATTAGCATGGCTTGATCAATTTATTATGTATTAAAGCATTGCGTGATACTCTACACATATCCACAATTATTTGCCCGTTAAGTCTGAAATGAGCATTTTAGAAAAAGTAGTTAGGTGACAGTTCAGAAATGTGACAAAGGTAATAAAAACAAAATGCAGGACATTACTAATCAGCAAAAGAATAGAGCAATTAACATGAAGTGGGTGATCTCAAGGAGTTTTAAATATACTTTCATTAAAATATGATTATATCACTCATCCCTCCATCCCCACCTCCAGGCCTTTCCAACTACACTCCTATAAAACCCTCCCACACTCTCAAGTTGACAGCCTCTTTTTCTTTATTATTGCTATTACATATGTGTGTGCCAAACATATACAAATACAAGTATTTTCCCTCTTACTGAAAGTAACTGCGATTTTCAGCTGTTTTTAAAATTGAGCAAATACATGAAACAAGGTTTTTCTCTAGTCTGTTATCGCTCTCAGGATCCCTTAAATGTCTGCTTATACAAATAGGTTAATTCGTGTGTTCATTCATCCATGCATTCATGTATTCACACCTTTATTCTGTCGGTGTTCAACTCATGCAAACATTCCTCAAAAATTTCCACTTCATTTACTGCAAAGGCAACGGTTTCTGTGGTGCTTCTGATAAGGGAATATGGGCAAATGATTAAAAAAAAAAACTCTTTGAAACAATGAGATAGACACTATTATGTTTTGTTTTCTATGGCTGCATTGAAAACATAAGCCTGTGCGACGACTTCAGGTCTGACATTTTGGCTTTATGGAATAACAACTGGTTTGAAAGGTTTTACTGCATGAGTTGTCTACAAATAACCAATAAAATTTGATGCCTGTGAACAATGTACACGCATGAACATTTAATGCCTACCTGTTTTGTGAGCACTGAAAAGCTACATTTCACTTTATATGGTCAAGGTCAAAAGAATAAATCCAAACCAAATGAAAAAAAAATGTTTCCAAAATCTATATGCACCAAGAAACTCTAAAAGTCCCTGGGATACAAAAGCACTTTCTAGTTGGGCTTTGTATTTCTCCTGTTCGTGGTTGTTCAGACACATACCCTAGCAATTCACTATCATCACAGGCTACTCATCTCCTCATTTCAACCTTTCAAATTGTTTGTACCAGGAAATCACAAGGGCCCCGATCATCACTCTCAAAAGAGGGAATCATTCTGCTTCCACATCAAAAGCATTTGAATAGTTCTGCTAGTTACGGGGAAGGTGGGAGCTAAAATGTTGAAACTGCTGCATTATTATTTTGAAGTGAGATAGCAGTTCCATCAGCTCAATCGGCAAAGAACTGTACATGCCCAGAAAACCAAAGGCTCGGCCTTGTACAATGCTTTGCATCTTTTACACTGGATCCATGTTTATTTTCCACGTGCTAATCTCCGTACGTCCCTGTGACTCATTAAGAAACAATAGAAGAGCAGTCTGAAGCTACTTTAACCCCTGTGAATTCCCACAGGCGGCGACTAGAAATAGGGATCCCTTTCCCCTTTGATTAAGTGACTTCCTTAAACATCACAGGTTTGAAGTTTAACTTCTGCACTGAGACTATATTTTCATAAGAAACTGGGCTTTAATTTTAGTGATTATGTGCAGTGGGACAGCATTGTAGTGGCTCACAGATGCACAGGTTTAGTTTTCTGACAAAGGAAGTATAAAATGTTTCTCAACTTTGACATCAATGGGACTTTAAAAATCTGCATAGTACCACACATGCAGCATATCTTCTCTCAGTTAAATAGAAAGGAATCGTACACCATGAGTAATTCCCATGGACTACAGAAACCTCTGGGTCTTGTGTACTTTGTATGCGTAACACTTCACATTTTTCCCAGGAAAGTCCGGTTGGTCTGTATTCTGCTAAATGGTTAATAATTTCTATTCACAAGCTTCTAGAGTAAATGCTCAAGAGTGGTTAGTGAAGGATGTCTCTTTCTGAAAGTATGACTGGTGTTACACTTCATGCAAATGCATAGATTTACCTCCAGTTACTCAATATTGCACCTCACAGTGTTTGCTTCTTCAGTGAGGGTCCCTCCTAGATACCCTCTCTTGAGCCCCTCCCATACCTGTCCCACTCAAGTCCATAGCTATAATCTGTTGAGTCTGTTTTATTGGATATATATATATATATATATATATATATACTATCCTGTGTAGAACTCTACTTTAGTGTCAAAAAAAAGTGCTTAAACTGTCACTTTTCTGTTTTGTTGACATTTGGATAAACTTTAGCTCTCAGACAAAATAGGTGAGCTGCAGAACACTCTTTAAAGAAAAGTATGTGGCATCTATAAGTTAATGAAATTTTATTTCAAAAACTCAATGAAGTAATTCCTGATGATATTATGCTATACTAATATATTGATGCCCTGTCACCAGAGAAACTTCCTCTGACAGCAGATGGGAATAGGCACAGAGACCCACAGTCAGTCAGGTCTCCACAGCAATATTTTCTAAGACTATAATATTTTCCAAGGGAAATATTGGTTTAGAATCTTTTCACAAAGCACGACTTAACTGATGATGATGTATCTATCAAAGGGTCTACAACAACGTTTCTTGTTTCTTATCTTACTAATCCTGCAAGCAACAGAGGTGTGGCCTTTTTGAAGTAGGTACACTGTGCGTGTGGGATTTACGATCCTGTGCTCAAGTTTCACCCAGTGCAGAAGAGAGTCCTCTTCTGGCTTCCCATGGAAGTCAGTCTCCTCTGGGCTGCCTTTGGCCCTCCAGCACCATGTCTGCATGGACACTGCCATGCTCCCCACCATGATAATAATGACTGAATCTTTAAACCTGTAAGCCAGCCCTAATTAAATGTTCTCCTTTATAAGAGTTGCCTTAGTCATGTTGTCTTTCATAGCAATGAAATCCTAATTAAGACAATGATGAATACCAACTTGGAAACATGTTAAACATTTTGTAATGTAAAAATAATGATTTCCATTTTGGACTTACCCCTGGTGTAGTGTGTGGGATGTTCCCTCTACCTTCCTTTGTGAGCAATTCTCCCAAAACAATAAAAACACAAATACTGTAACTAAAGTGAATATACTGCAACCTCGAGGCTAAAAAGAAATCCACAAACCACAGTCATTTATTACCAATACGTAGTTTATTATCAATGTAAGCTGATATTAACATAAACTTGAATAAATCAGGCTGTATTAAAGGATGTCAGAGATAAGGCATGGGATCATCACTAGGGATCCTTCAAGGAAAACTACCTGTTGCCTAGTTCTTACAAGACATTTATGACTCTCATAAAGGTCCTAATTTAAATGTCATATCTCACAGAGATCTCACCAGAAGACTTGAATGTAGCCCTCCACTGTTCAAGTCACTCACTAATGTCTCAACTTTTCCTCCTTGCATCAATTGATACCTAAATTTACATTATGCATTTATTTGTTTCCTGATTGTTCTAATCATCTGGAAGATTTGATTCATTATCTTCATCTCTACAACTGAGGTTATGGATTAATGGTAGGTACAGGTATTCATTCAATAATGAAAAGATTCCTCTTGAGCTTAAGATAGACACACTCATAAATAGGAAACATCATAAGTGTAAAATGCATAAGACCCCTAACATATTTATCAGCACAATTCAGCAATTCACTGCCCAAGGAAGCACCACCTGCTCTGATGACCTGGAAGCTGACTGCTCCACAGGCCACCACCATCATGACAATGTGGAGATATATATATATAAATCCACTACAAAATATCTACTGCACCATCATTAATCTGAGAAAGCAAATGATCGTGATATGGGGACTGTTTGTAGAGAACATAAATAGAATACAAACCATTATTTCAGCTATAGAATTAGAAAATCAGAAGATGGAAAAATGGGATAAAAAGGTCTAGCCTAGTACTTCTACACCCACCAAATATTATTGCAAGGAATCCACCTGGGAACCAAAGAAGTAAATAAAATAAAACGTGGAAGCTCTTAAGACAAAAATATATACACTAATTCATATTTTCATATGAAATAAAAAATTGAAACACATTTTTGAAAACTACCATTTTATATAACACCATTATTGTAGAAAGTATATTTTAGATATGTTAAGCACAAAAATTTAGCACCTAAGAACTTGGAATTTTTACCTTAATGTATTCATCTCAGTCTGCTTTATCACACTGATTATTGTACTGGTTTTAAGCTTCCAGGAGAAAAAGCTGTGCATCTGGGAACAGGGCCTACCTTGGCCAAGGAACAAGCTATAAGATCCCACCTGTTTCTCTATGTTCTAAGGGAAAGGCATGTGATTCAGTCTCTATGGCAAATGTTCTACAGCTTTCTCACTTAGAATCTTGGGTACCGGTAACTAGTAAATGTGTCACCAGCGTGTATGGCCTCTCGGTATACCATGGTCATGTTATTCAGACTTCCTGAGCCAGAGACATGAAAGCAATAGTTAGGATACACCCACTGCTACTGTACCATCATCTTTCCTAATTTCTTGCCTTCTTGTAGACTGTTGTGGTATGGATAAAAGCCTTGGCCTCTTCTGTTTACTGTGTCCTACCAAAGGTTGACTGCCTCAAATAACATTCGCCTTTCTGTCTTTCTTTCCTTCCTTCCTTCTTGTCTGCCTTCCTTCCTTCTGACTTCCTTCCTACTTTCCTGCTTTCCTGTCTCCCTTCTTGCCTTTGCCCAGAAATCAGGGATTGCATAGATATGTCACCATATTCAAATTGTTTTACATTGTTTAATGTTACATAAAATTTCAGTATTATTTAGTCAATAAGTATAAGTTTCAATTACAAATTTATTGTGTCATGAAAGAGCTATCTTCATATAGCATTTTAAAATATCCTTAGAAGGTGCATCTTAATACTACTTATATAGGGGATTTTCTTTTCTCCCAATTTATCTCTTCAACTATACACACAATTTAAGCGTGACTGTATCTCTGGATTTTCTGATTGTTGCTAACCTAATTTCTGTTCATCAGTTGGTCAGGCTACCATTTACCAAGAGTCATATCTTGTATGGATTTCTCTTCTATTATAAAAATGCTGTCTTTTCTAATATTTTCACTTTTACAGCATAACTTTATTACCTGCTATTAAATATAAACCACCTGCCTGGTGAATCATCACTTTTATGAGTCTCCTTCATGGAATGGCCATTCAGAACCTGCCCCACCTGAGGATCCAACCCATATACATATAGCTACCAAACCCAGACAATATTGCTGAGGCCAAGAAGTGCATGCTGACAGGAGCCTGATAAAGCTGTCTCCTGAGAGGCTTTGCCAGAGCATGACAAATACAGAGGCAAATGCTAGCAGCCAACCATTGAACTGAGAATGGGGTCCCAATTGGAGGAGTTAAAGAAAGGTTTGAAGGAGCTGAAGGGGCTTGCAACCCCATAAGAACAACAATACCAACCAACCAGAGCTCCCAGGAACTAAACCACCATCCAACGAGTACACATGGACAGACCCATGGCTCCAGCTGCATATGTAGCAGGGGATGGCCTTGTTAGGCACCAATGGGAGGAGAAGCCCTTGGTGTAGGGGGGATGTCAGGATGGAAAGGCAGGAAGGAGTGGGTGGTTGTATGGGGAAACACCCTCACAGAAGAAGGGGGATGATGGGGAATGGAATAGGGTGGTTATGGGTGGGAAATGAGAAAAGGGAAAACATTTGAAATGTAAATTAAAAATATTCAATAAAAAAATAAGGAGTCTCCTTCATATGAGAACAATTGCAAACCACACTTCCAGCATTCTCATACTTCATGAGGATCATGAGGAGCCAAGAACAGATCCCAAGTGTGGACATTAATGGAACACCTAAATCCTTATCTGGTACAAACTAATGTTAGAACAAAAATTCACTTCTCAAAGGATATTCTTGAGTAAATGAATCACAGGCTAATTCTTTCTGATAAAAGAAAGACAATGAAATTAATATAATCTTATATAGAATGCATACACACACTCATACACATACACACACATACACACACAAACATATATATATATATATATATGCTCACTTATAATCAAGTGGAGGAAGTTTTGTCTTGGAATAACCTGTTTCCATTGTTTAATTAAAAGCATGTATGTACAGGCTTTCCATAAATTATATAACAGATAAGAATAGTAGAATCTTTTTTTGAAAAAGCTCTAATTACACTGTAGAGTTACATGGAATTTCTACAGCTAAAATGAGTTAATTCTCCTCTTTGTAATGCTATAGAAACAAAAATGGCTACCTGTTTTACAATATCCACAGATGTTCACTGCTATGTAATCAGTGAAAGTCAGGCCGGCCCCGCTGTATAAACATACATCCTTGTTTCTAAGTCTTCTGTCTTAGCATAGAGGCAAGCATTATTAATGAAATGAAGTATGTCATCCGATCACAGGATGCAGGTGAAGGAAAGGTGAGCATGTGGCGATGATTCCTGACAATTAAACAAGTAATTAACAGCTGCCTACTAACAAAGTGCAATTATCCAGAGCAGTGTAATGATTACCAGTCGTTCTACTGAGAGGATTTTTTTGGGTTTTCTGTTGTTGTTCTTTATTGACCCTGAGCAAGTACACAAAGGCACAGGAGAAAAAAGCACTTGACAAAATTTTCTCCCAGCTGCCCATCACTGCATTTCCTATTGTCACACCTTCTTGGTACTCTGGGGAAGAGCTCACAGCAGCTCTCTGAGGTTTCTAAATAATACATCAAATCTGGGCTCATCATTTACCTTCATCATTATTTTTCTGTGTCACTAGTTGAAGTCCTGTGTTCATGCTCATTTTGAATTTCTGTATTTATCCTGGGTTGCAAAGCTGGGGGAGGAAATAAAAAGCACTATGAAAGAGAGAGTGTCTTGCAGAAAGCATCATGCGGGATCAATAGGCAAACAAAGATGTACAGTGGAAATTGCAGGCAGAAAGAAAGATGCTCATTACTTCTGACACAGAAGTCTATGTCTTTCTTCTCTGCTCTCAAGTCTGTAGGGACCCAGAGATCATCAGTTGAGCGTGACATTCTGTTCTGTCATAGCTGTATACAAAAGACTACGATAGGAAAACTACATAGGGAATGGCACCTGATAGATGGAAATGAAACATCCTACAGAATTAACCACCGAAAAACAAGTTCTCATCAGAGGTGGCTTTGAATGCAATATGCATTCCAGAATATGCACCAGCCAGTATCTTCAAGTAGCTGTTTTTTGTTAAGTAGTCTATAAATTATTTACAGAGCAAAAAATATTCATGATCTTCAGAACAAAGGTCTTGATAAATCTATGAAACCATAATGCTCTTCTTACATGCAGTAATCTCTTAAGACACTGTCAGGAAATTGAGAGTCTAATGAAATGTTCAAAGTAATAATTTTTATTCATTTTAACATATTGAACATTTTTGAATAATTGTGTTCCCATCAGGAATTTCAAACTATAATTAGAAAAAGGTTTAATTTCCAAAGGAAAAATAAGTTTTACTTTGGCGATACTTAATGCCAACACTGTTTTCTACTAAATTAATTTAGATAATATATTTATCAATATTAATTTTAATAATAATGCACAAAAAAGCCGCCACTCTCTAGAAGAAGCCATTTTGTCATATTTAAATCAGAGAATTGCCTTAGAAAGTTTTGAAGAAAATTAGAAGACTTTTTATAGTTTGAGTAAAGACCTATTTGGGGACTCTTATCCTCACATTCTCATAGTTGTTCGGTGTCCCAGCTGCCTTGCATCTCCCAGAACAGAAATAAATAGGCTCTGGCTGTCTCCACCAAATACTAAAATTTTAAAACATTATCTGCTTGTATTCTATGTGTATGAGTCTTTTGCCTGAACATATGCTTGTGCAGCACATGCATGCCTACTGGATATGTAGGCCAAAAGGCCATCAGTCTCTAAGAATTGGAGTTACAAATGGTTGTAAGCCACCATGGGGGTGCTGGTAATTGAACCTGGGTCCTCTGGATGAGCAATAAGTGCTCTTAACCATTGAGACATTTCTCAAGCTCTACTCCTCCAAGCCAATTGAGTTTTTGATTTTACTTATTTATATTTTAACTGAGACTCTAGACAGGCAATCAATCAAGTCATATAATTTAACATATATTCTTCACATCAGGATTGTTCACTAAGATCTGTTTAAAACATTCTGTTTTTCTATCCCATATTCTCATGCTCTCCTACATGCCACCTGCAAACTAGTTTCAAAGTCCAGAAACATATGATTCGATATTTTATACCAGAATAAACCTCACTCCTTGTACCAGTATCCCATATTAGTTACTTTTATCATGAACGTAACCAAACTTGACAAGAAATAAATAAATAGATATAAGGTTCTTTTATCTGTAGTTTGAGGTATAGTCCACCATAGCAGGGAAGTTGTTCACAAGTATGGCACCAGGAATAAGCAAATGCTTGCTCATGTTAGTCAAAGAGACAGAGAATGAATCAGAAGAAGGGTCAGGCTATAAGGCTCAAAACTTCTCAGTCACCCTAATCTTCCAGTTAGGCTTCATGTCCCAAAGGTTCAACAATCTCTGAAATAAGTATTGCCAAGTAATAAATCTTAAAATGCATCAACCTGTGGGGAAATTTCACAACCATGCTAACAGAAACACAGCTGCTTGAGCATTTTCTATATGGCTTCACTTTCAAAAGCTATTCAGAGGAAATAAACACCAACCCCCAAAACATATATGATCACATGAATCACTGATAAGTCACATCACATAATAAAACTGAAACGTCAATTCTGAAAGGTAAATGTCTGAGTTAGACAGATCTAAGGGGAAATATTATTAGATATGGAAATATAAAGTCAGTATGTGACTATTTAGATTTTTTACACCTATATCCCTCTATACATTAATCCAAGACAAATGCACCAACTCATTTTATTTTCATTTTCACACTGAGAATTTTAAACACAGCCAGAGGCAAATACTCAGAAATCTGGCTTTCCTAGGAAGAGTAGTTGGTGCCCCTTCACATACAGATGGCATTTCAGATGAATGTGGAGTTCCCAGTGGTGTTGGATCAACTCTCTATGTGATAAAACAGTTATTAGAAAGAGAGAATACGGGAGAGTGAGACCTCTCTCAAGCTTCCGGTATCCTGATTTTTCTTTAATTACCTTTTATTACTTCACAGCAAACTCCAGTCTCCAATAACAGTGAAATAAAAAATGAAATCAAATGTTCGGTCTAGTTTCTACTCAAACAGAACATGTATATATCATGCATATATTCCTTCATTTTCTATCACATCTGCATCTGCTAACATCAGAAAAATAGTTACACAGCAAGATGATGAGGAAACCTTAAATGCCACATTCTACATCACTTCTACCTAATCATGGTGTTTGGCTGGCTTTATTATTTTAGTAAGAGGTCACTAGGTAAGAAGGTAACATCTGCTGAGCTCATTGATTGTTCTCACAGTTCCCTACAAAGGCACACATGTCCAGTCCTCAGGGTCAGTCGTGATCATGATGCACACAAAGTGGATGCAGAGAACCACTTTTATTTTTTTAATGGAAAAAAATGGGCAAAGCAGAGTAAGCATACTTAGGAATGGCTACTTCATTTTTTTTTAGTTTATTTTACGTCCTGACCCCATATCTTTTCTTCCTCTCTTCCCAGTACCACCCTTACAAATCCCTCCCCATCACTCCTTCATTTTCCTCAAAGAAGAGGAGCAACCCTTGGATACCACCCCCCTCCCCCAGAGCTCCTAGTTCCAGCACATCTTCTCCCACTGAGGCCCAACCAGGCAGTCCAGGAAGGTGGTAGGAGATCCAGTGGCAGGCAACAGAGACCGAGACAGTCTCTGTTCTGCTTCTTAGGGTACCCATATGAAGACCAAGCTGCATATTTGCTACCAATGTGTAGAGGGTCTAGCTCCAGTTCCTCTATACTCTCTAGTTGATGGACTAGCCTCTGTGAGCTCGCACAGTCCCAGGTTAATTGGCCGTGTGGGTCTTCTTGTGGTGTCCTTGCCTTACCACTTGCTTGCTCACTTCTTCCCTGACTCTTCCACAAGACACCTGGGCACTGCTTGATGTTTGGCTGTGGGTTGCTTGCATCTGCCTCCATTCACTGCTGCATGAAGCCCCTCGGGAGTTGTGCTACATTCTTGTCCTCAAGCATAACAGAGTGTCATTAATAGTATCGTGGGTTGTTTCTCTCACATGGGATGGGTCAATCATTGGTTGGCTATTTCCTCAATCTCTGCTCCATCTTTATCCCTGCACATCCTGTAGGCAAGAAGGATTCTGAATTCAAGGTTTTGTGGGTGGAATGATGTGCCCCTTCCTCCTCTGTAAATCCTGCCTGGCTACAGGAGGTGGCCACTTCAGTTTCTATATCCCCCTCTGGTAGGAATCTCAGCTAGGGTCACCCCTATAGACTCTATGTATTCTCTTCTGTCCCAAGCCTCCAGCTACACGGTTCCTTCTCTCCATCACCTCCTATAATTATTAATTTCCCCTTCTGAGTGAGATTCACACATCCTCCCTTAGGACCTTCTTATTACTCCCTTTCTTTGGGTTTGTGGATTATAGCATGATTGTCCTGCACTTTATGGCTAATGTCCACTTATAAGACTTATAAGTGAGTACGTACCATATGTGTCTTTCTGGTTCTGGGTTACCTCACTCGGGATAATATTCTCAAGTTCCATCCATTTGCCTGAAAAATTCATGATGTCTTTTTTAATTGCTGAATACTATTTCATTGTGTAGATGTAACACATTTTCTTTATCCATTCTTCAGTTGATGAACATCTAGATGAACTCCAGTTTCTGGCTATTACAGATAAAGCTGCTGTGAACATAGTTGAGCAAGTTTCCCTGTGGTATAGTGGGGTATCTTTTGGATATATGGTCCTTATATAGTATAGCTGGTTCTTAAGGGAGAACTATTGTCAGTTTTCTGAGAAACTGTCACATTGATTTCCAAAGTGGTTATACAAATTTTCACTCCCACCCACAATGGAGAAGAAATTGGACACCAAAAATCCAAATAACCCAATTAAAAATGAGGTAAGAGCTAAGCAGGGAATTTTCAACAATGAATCTCAAATGGAAAAGAAGCACTTAAAGAAATATCCAATGTCCTTAGTTATCAGGGTTATGCAAATCAAAATGACCTTGAAATTCCATCTTACCCCTGTCAGAATGTCTAAGGTCAAAAACTCAAGTGATAGCACATGCTGGCGAGGATGTGGAGCAAGGATTGCCTATTTTAGATATCAGTGAATTCTGGACCAATGAGCGTACAGCAAGTTAAGTACCAGGACTGAGGTAAATAACAGAGAGATAGTATCCCAATGTGTCGAGTCCCAATAGAGAAGTGTTTGTGCTGTGGACTTAACCAGAAATATTTGAAGAGGAACTGACAGGTTTGAGCCATGGTATCAACAGTGGGTTCAGACAGAACCTTAAAACTACTCTACATTACACACATTTTAATGAGTTTAGCAGTAGTCTGTACAGGTTATTGCAGTCTTTTGAGAATTCGTAACAGCTAAGCAGCTATTAGCATCTATCCTAGAGATTTCCATCCTTAAGCAATTTACATCAAATGCCACAAAGTAACATCCCACTTCCTTTCATCAAGTATATACTTTAAGTTAATCAATTATACTGATTTTAGTTTAGCTTTCTCTTCAGGTTTAAAATTTGACACATATAATAAGATAATCAAAGCTTGTAAAATTAATGTTTGTATAATATAAGAAAAGGATCAGTCATCATTTGAAAGGATGGTACATTAAGTAGTGATTATTTTATTTCTATTATGCGCTGCTGGATGCTCCACAAACATGGAATATAGTTACATACTGTTTTTTAGATGAGGTAACTAGTAATAAGAGATGTTATTGTTACTAACATGGTCACCATTCATCATGGCCCAGAGTTGATATGCGAATATGGACTTGGAAAGTTCATGCAAAGTTGTCCTTCATGTCTAGATAACACTCTGTCACTCTTGAACAAATAATTATTGGAGAGTATCTCTGACTGTAGGATGATAATTTTTCTTTTCCATTATCATGATTATAGAACACTCCCTTCTTAAATATCTGTAAACGATTTGGCAATTTGTACATATAAATCAGCTTAATGCTATAGACATAGTAGAGGTAATGTTATCTTTACTTGCAATGGTGAGTCACTTTAGTTCAATATGTCTTCCAACTTCCTAACTCAGAGGTTCAGATCAAAGCACCACAATGTGTTCTAGAACAATGGGGAAATTGTTCTAGAGATGATAAATGTTTGGACATTCAAAGAGTCTATTTCCACTCATACCAGATAAACAATGACAGATGGTTAGTTGACTTGGGTATCTGCAGCACCAAAAAGCCCATTATAACATGGTATCAACTCACAGATACTGCATTACTGGGTATATTGTTCATGTTACATGGAACTACATCACTGAACTGTCTCCTCTTCTCCAACAATTGCTTACCATTTATAGAATCTCAAGTGCTTTATGAGTCTTGAAACTTTCTTGGAAGTTGTGCAAAACTCTGAGGCACCTTTCTCCATCCAAGAGAAATGTTCCAAATATATATAATTTTAAGAATGATTTTATAATCAGATCTTCTTATCATTCAATGGCATATCATTGACCATTAAACAGCACTCCACTCCTTTCTTCTCCTCCCCTCCCCTTCTCTCCTCTGTCCTCCCCTTCCCTTCCATCACCTCCATCTTAACTCTCTCCTCCCCTCTCCTTCCTTTCCTTCCACTCTCCCTTCTTCCTTTTATCCTGCTTTCTCCCTACTACCTACTTCTGTATTTGGTTCTCTTTTTGATTTCTAGCATTCTACATAGAATAACATAGAATTACTCTTTAGTCCTGATCTCTTAATCTTTTACTTCCCAGTCTCCAGAACTGCATGCCAAAAGGATTGTCAATTATAAAAAGCTTTGTCACTAACATTTACTTTTTACAAAAGTACAAAGTGAGTAGCACCAGAGGACACTTACTTGTATGTCTGTCATAGAGTCTGTGCACTGTACGTGTATTATTAGTTATAAATAGGAACATTTACATATTTTACCTTTTGTGCCATCTTCAAAACCTTACCCAAGAAATAAATATTAAACTATCACCTTTATCAATATTTTAGAGCCAATAATTAAAATTCTTAATTCACATGAATTATTATTCCAAAAGGAAAGTGGTTGTAATCCCAATTGATACGAAAAAAACTGTTGAGAAAATAAAAAGTGAAAATACATAGTACAGGTAGACATTTCAATTACTAACAGAAATTGTTTTCTAACAGTGTCATATTTTTAAGACAGGGCCAAGTATCCTGTTTCTACACATCTTGCTTACTGGGTAACTATAAAACTATCTGTATTTATTTGTCAAAACACATCTGGTCATACTAGAGAAGAAAAAAAAATAGATTTTTCTGAATGATATAAATACAAGAACCCAAGCAAATTATTTATAGGATGCTACAAATTTTAAGAACAGTTAGTATTTTATGAAAGATACAGTGTTGGGTATAAATGAGAGATGGTCTCATATTATGATGTTATTAGACACTGTAAAGTCCCAACTTCGAAACTATAGTTTTATTTATGGAGAATTTCTGGGGTGTGTGTGTGTGTGTGTGTGTGCACGTGTGTGTGTGCACGTGTGTGTGTGTGTGTGTGTGTGTGCGTGCATGTATATACATATACTTATAAGTTTTTGTAAGCTTTCTAATTTTAATTTCTTCAAGAACACATGTTTGGTCATGGTACCATTTAGCTGAGTAGTTCAGGGACAAGCCAGATGCAGCTTAGGGCCTCCTCAGATCACTGTTCACCCTATGGCTGATCATTGTATGGCTGATATCTTTGTAGTCAATACCTCCTTTTAACTTCTCTTTTATCCCTGGGCACTTTTAAGCTTCTTTCATACTTGATGAATTCATTAATTGGGGTGATGGGGTTTGGTTTTGGCTCATGTCTTGAGGGCACAGTCTATAGTGTACAGAGATAAGAGGAGTAGATTTCACCTGTGGCAGCAGGGGGATAAGGCTGCTTGCTCATATGTAGGTGGATCAGAAAGAAGAAACAGTCTCTGAATGGCCTTTCCTTCAGGCTCTGCTCCAGACTTTGTCTCCATATCTCCTCCTATGGATATTTTTGTTCCCCCTTCTAAGAGGGACTGAAACATCCGCACTTTGGTAGTCCTTCTTGTTGAGCTTATTGTGGACTGTGGATTGTATCTTGGGTAATCTGAGCTTTTGGGCTAATATTTACTTAGTAGTGAATGCATACCGTATGTGTTTTTTTGTGATTGGGTTACCTGACTCAGGATAATATTTTCTAGTTCCATCCATTTGCCTATGAATTTCATGAAGTCATTGTTTTTAATAGCTGAGTAGTACTCCATTATGTAAATATACTACATTTTCTGTATCCATCCCTCTGTTGAAAGACAACTGGGTTATTTCCATCTTCTGGCTATTATAAATAAGGCTGCTATGAACATAGTGGAGCATGTGTACTTGTTATATGTTCGAGCATCTTTTGGGTATATGCCCAGGAGTGGAATACCTGGGTCCTCAAGTAGTACTATGTCCAATTTTCTGAGAAACCTCCAGACTGATTTCCAGAGTGGTTGTACCAGCTTGCAGTCCCACAAACAATGGAGGAGTGTTCCTCTTTCTCCACATCCTTGCCAGCATCTGTTGTCACCTGAGTTTTTATCTTAGCTATTCTGACTGGTGTGAGGTGGAATCTCAGGGTTGTTTGGATTTGCAGTTCCCTTATGACTAAGGATGTTGAACATTTCTTTAGGAGCTTCTCAGCCATTTGATATTTCTCAGTTGAGAATTCTTTGTTTAGCTCTGGACCTCATTTTTAATATGGTTATTTCATTTTTTGGAGTCTAATTTCTTGAGTTCTTTGTCTATATTGGATATTAGCCATTTATCAGATATAAAATTGGTAAAGACCTTTTCCCAATCTGTTGGTCGCCATTTTGTCCTAATGACAGTGTCCTTTGCCTTACAGAAGCTTTGCAATTTTATGAAGTCCCATTAATCAATTCTTGATCTTAGAGCAAAAGCCATTGGTGTTCTGTTCAGGAAATTTTCTCCAGTGCCCCTATGTTCGAGCCTCTTCCCTACTTTTTCCTCTACTAGTTTTACTGTATCTGGTTTGATGTGGAAGTTCTTGATCCCCTTGGACTTAAGCTTTGTACAGAGCAATAAGAATGGATTGATTTGCATTCTTCTACATGCTGACACCAGTTGAACCAGCACCATTTGTTGAAAGTGGTATATTTTTCCATTGGATCAGATCTAGCCCGTTTTGCGTGTGTGTGTGTGTGTGTGTGTGTGTGTGTGTGTGTGTGTGTGTGTGTGTGTGTGTGTGTGTGTGTGTGTATACAGCCAGCAAACCCAGACAATATTGCTGATGTCAAGAAGTGCATGCTGACAGGTATAGCTGTCTCCTGAGAGGCTCTGTCAGAACTTGACAAATGTAGAAATGGGTGCTTACAGCCAATGATTGAACAGAGAACAGGATCCCCATTGGAGGAGGTAGAGAAAGAATTGAAGGAGCTGAAGGGGTTTACAACCCCATAAGAAAAACAATACCAACCAACCAGAGCTCCCAGGGACTAAACCACCATCCAAAGAGTACACATGGATAGACCCATTTCTACAGTTGCATATGTAGCAGAGAATGGCCTTGTTAGTCACCAATAGGAGGGGAAGCCCTTAGTCCTGCCAAGGCTTGATGCCCCACTATAGGGGAATGTCAGGGAGGATGCAGGAAGGGGTTGGTGTATGGGTTGAGGAACACTTTTATACAAGCAGGGGGAGGAGGATGGGATAGGGGGCTTATGGATGGGAAACCGGGAAAAGGGATAACATTTGAAATGTAAATAAATAAAAAATATCCAGAAAAAAAAAGAAAGAAAAGAAAAAGGAAGAAGAGACAGGTCAGAAAGTGGGGCCAGCCCGTAAGGCAAGGCTCACTTCCCCACGATCTACTTCCAAACAGGCTCACCTTCTGTTGGCTATAAAACGGCTCAAAACAGCGCCACCAGCTGGAAGCAAACTACTTCACACCCTTTCTCCCAAGACTCAGCATTAAACTCAGAAAATGGAGGCTAAAGGTATAAGCCAGAGGCAGAGCACAGCTATAAAGACTCAGTTTCTTCAGGATATATCAGGAGAGATGAGCAAACTGTAACATTTACATTGGCATAGAAGTTCTGGCTAACTTGGGACCATAGATAGAAACTTTCTTTTTGAAGACTTAAACAAAATAACTCTGATCTTCACCTTGACTCTGAAAACCCAGATTGACCCACTCACTGTCCTGTTGGAATCAGTATTCCACAGCAAATTATAAGACAAACTTATTTCCAAGAAGAAAATAGCCAGTATGAATTCCTATGCATAACAAATTCATGCTACCATTAAACATATTCATATTACTACCTACAAAAGTTTTCATCAATTTTTTTTAAAAAAAGGTGATTCTATAGAAATGTGTAGTCATCTTTGTACCACTGCTACTTTGAAGACCCAATCAGTCTCTATAGCAACAGTCACACATTCATTAATTCATGCAAAAAAGAAGTTACTAAGTTCCTACTATGTGCTTATGTCATTTCTCTTTCAGAGAAAACCAAATCCTGGCCACTAGTAAGATTTTAATTAGGCATGTATTAAACACTGGATAAGAAATACAGATGGGGGAATTTTTTTTGAGGAATTCAAGTAAGACAGTGATATGATTTGCCCATAACAGGAATACTCTCACTATATACCAAGGTTACATTGTGATTTCTGAGAGAATAAAACATTAAACTCAGAGAAGAACCTAAAGAGGCAGGTGGAATGGACATTGGCTTATGAGAGTATGGTAACTGCAGTTTGCTGATAAGTAGGGTAGAATTCGGAACTTATGACAATGTACAACCAGTAATATCCATTGATAAAACTTGCATGAACTGGAGGAGCAAAGGAAGGTCAACATATTGCAGACAAAAGATGAGATATTCAATTACACTTCTTAGGTATGAAAAAGAAAGCAAGGATGCCAGGAAATAAAGTACTGGGGAGAAATAAGAAGCAGAACAGTGGTCAAATTGCGGCCAGAGACTCAGAAGAAAGGTTGAAAGTATTGTTTCTGCAGAGGTCGATCTGTAAATTTAACAAGGTTCTTAGGTACTAAATACTTGTAGTCAAAATTCGCAGTCACTTACCAGTGCCAAAGTCATTCTTCAATCTTTCTGAGCTTAGAGTTTAAGCATAATGTTTTAAAAAGAAGTCTTCACTTCCAAGAATAGGTCCACATGTTGACTGAAAAACCGAACACATATGCTCTAAATCTATGGTAATGCTACTCAACTCAGTCACAGCCCTGGGTCTTCTTCCAGCTAAAGATCTGTTTCACCTTGGTTATAAGAAATATTAACCTGTAACGAAGACATTTGTAGTAGAATATTTTAAAAGTTGGATATGAATCAAACAAGCCTTCAAGCACTTAGCAGTAAGACCAGTCTCCAAAAGTTACTTGTCATCTATCTTTCAAATAAGTCCAAGGTGCTAAAGAAAGACACAGGGATAAGTCTTTAAACTTGTGTACCATATTGTCTTGTGGTTAAGAGTTCTGGACCCATCATGGGAAGATAGTTTATTTCTCTACTGAATTGCAATGACTGTGTTGGGTCGTAGTTTCTTAATTGAGTTAACTGAGCTGACCTTTCCGTTAGCATCAGCTAAATATACAACTACTCAGGAAGTATTCATGATAATTGTGGGCCCTGGTCTCATTCCCAACATTCCACAGGAACCAGACCCATTGCAACCCTGGGCTATTGCTTGTGTTCTGCCTGATATTTCTCTTCTAGAATAGTCTGACCTACAACTACACACCCAGCACCAGTGTGACACTCAGACAGTGCCAACTGTCTTAAACAGGGACAAATGATACTCAGTAATGTTTTCACAATAAAAAAATAAGAGAGGATTACTCTTTTATTAATCTGTAAAGCATTGGAATGTTGAACTGATCACTTAGTTTAGTAGCAACATTTTAAAGCCACTCCAAATCAGGCTTTTCATATGTTCTGGTCTGTTACTTTCTTCTATAAAGTCACACCACATGAACAGAACTTGATACCAGAAAGTGGTGGAAATTTTAGCACTCACCATAAAAAATCTGCTTTGAATGTGTCTCCTGACCCCTAGAGAGATGCTAATAAATTCACCTGTAAAACTTTTTCTGTTCTATTCTACTTCTAAAAGCCTCCTCCGTGCAGTTTTCCCCAGGAGAAAACGAACCAACCTGTATAAAATTTAAAATACTGTCATGTTCATCTGTTACTTTTTTGTAACTTTTGTTGAAACATTCATCCATCCTTGAAAAGCAGAAACGTACATTTGGGATGTCCTTGTTGCAAGTAACAGGGAGGTAAGTACTTGTCCTTAGTACTTACATCAAGAGAAAACACCCCACTGAACTTCATTGTCTGTCTTAGGACTATAAAAGACTGACATTGTCTTCACTGAAAACACTGAAAGTAATGGACCTGAATGGATGAGTGATAACATATCCTGAATCATTATAGCGGTAGCAATTTCTTTGCCACCAATGGGCTTTATCGTCTTACTCACATAACATTTTTATAGCTGTGCGTCATTTACTGAATAGAATACAGTAGCGCCAATGTATCAAGTATATACCAAGTTTTATCTTAGGTAGAGAATGGAAACATGTAAGATCACAGATTGCATGTGCTACTAAAGAGGCAACAGAAGTACCTCATGCACAGAAATGTATGTGGAAAGCATTGACTTTCTCCTCTCTATCCCATGGGTGTGCGGCGCTCCAGAAATGTGATAAGGACTATTTTGATCATCATTAACAGTTAAACACAAATCTCTACAAAAATCCAAATCGACTATTGTTTTAGTTAGCATTACTATTACTGTTATAAAACACCATGGTCAAAAACAACCTGTGGAGGCAAGGAATGATTTGGCTGAAATATTGTGAGACACAGTCCATGAGGGAAGGCAAGGCAGGAACCTGGAAGCAAGAGCCATGAAAGGTTTCTGCTCACGGCTTGCTACTCATAGCTTGTTCAGCTCGCTTTCTTATAAAACCCAGGACCACCATAACAGAAGTGGTATCACTCGCAATGGAATGGGTCCTCCCCTACCAATAATTAAGAAAGTGGTCTGCAGTCTAGACACACACACACACACACACACACACACACACACACACACACACACACACACACATACACACATACACACACAAACACACACTTCCAGATGATGATTTTAGGTTCTAGATAAAAAAAAAAAACCAATACACTGAAAATTACTGGAACTTCAAGTCAAAAGCAATAGTTTCTACTCTGAAACTTTTTTCATCTCTCAAATGACTTTATTTTAGAAGATAAAACCTTGTCTGTTCACCTTTGGAGGCAGATAACTGGAACCCTTATCTGATCATATCTTGTTAAACATATGACATATGCTGTGTTTCTAAATAACACAGGAATTTGCAGAGTTACCCCCATTCAAACTTTCATCATGTTGCATGGGACATCATCTCTGTCATGTAGTGATGGCTGCCAGGCCTCCTAATCTCCCCTTCTGTTTGCTGCTCATACCTTCTCTAACAAATTGTATTTTGTCATGACATTTGAAATTTTTCAATAGATGCTCAATGCTACTATGATATAAGCACTCTAAGGTCTTGACTTCATTATAAGGCTCATGTCTACAAATGTATCTCTAGGTACTTTAGCATATTCTCTTCTGACAGGTTCTGAAATTATTTCACTCACCCCCTCTCACTGTCCATGTTCTTATTCAAATATCTCTTTGTCAACAACCCTCCTTTTCCCTAAAATCTTACTCTGAGAATTTTCTATCTTCTTCCAAGTCTTGATTTAAGCCTTAGTTTCTCAGGAAGACTAGATCATTGTTTAGCATTGCTTCTCTATTACATACCCAAGGAACACCTTATACCTCTTAATTAAATTGCATACTCTTGCTTATTATAATTACTTAACACCATTACCCTCCCTGCAATATAACTACCAAAAGAAATATAACTCCGTCTACCACAGCTTACCTGGGATCTGCCTTTATACCTTACTCAAATAACTATAATAACAAATGTAGCAAATCACATATTCTGAGGTTTTCTTGTTCTTTTTTTTTCCTTCAGATAAACCATAAGCACAACCTACATAATCAGTAAAACACAGTAAAGGACATTGGAAGAATAACTGAAAATGGCAGATTTTCAAAGGCACTGAAGACAGACCCACTCAGCGTAGACCCTGAGTCCTTGTCCTCTAAAGGAAAGTGGGACATTTATTTTCTCCTCTAGCATCTAATTTCCGTTATTGACTACTGCAATATTTAACTGGCCAACATGAATCAGTTTGAAAGTCCTTGGCAATCAGAGTGCTGAGCTTTTGAACAAATATATTTTGCTTAAGTTGTATCCAGGCGATTATGCTAAGAATCGTGCCTTTGAGAAGAGCCGATAATGAGTAATGAGAGAATTAAAGTGAGAACATAAAAACATGAGAAACAGAGAGAAGGCCATGTAGAAGGGAATTAAGGAAAGACACATTAGTCTAGTACAACTTTTCTTTCTCTTTCTCCTGAGTGAGTTCAATGGAAGCCTGATAACAAAGTATTTGAACAGCTCTAAGTACATCATTGAGAGTGACAGTGCTATTTATTCTATGTTTCTAACCACTGTCTGAGCAGTTTCCCAAATAAGGAAGCACTAATGCACTGAAATAGGTACAACTGAAATTAGTTTTATGATGTCTGCCCCTCTTTTACTCCCGACATTACATCAGGCTCTCATTCCCCACAGTAGAGAAATTCGATGAGCTGACTTGACACAGAATCATTCATTTTCTTCCTGGTTTATTTGTGGTTCACGTACATCACATCCACCTTCATGTACATCTGTCTCTTTGCTGTTCTCCACTCTCCAACCTTTTCTAAACTAGTGATTTTACTATTCTATCGATGATGCTTAAGGAGAATCAATGTCTCTGTATTGACTAATTCTCATACTCAGGAAAGCTTGACCCCCCTCCTCCACTACACTAGGATCCTCTGCTTCACATTACAGTGATACTTTACATGCTGACCTGAAAAGACTTAGGCAAGACTGTAACTTATAGCTGCTTATGAAAATGTCCTTGTGTAGTGTCTCCCTAAGAGGGTTGTGAATCTGAAAAGCTCAGTACCTGCTGGTTGTACAGTCTCACTTCTGCAGAAGAAATGCCCATTCCTTTAAAAAAAAAATCATTGCACAGACCCATAGCTTTGCAAAGAAATACTTCAAACTGGATTACCTAAAAAGTATTTACAAATTAAGAGTATAGGTTTCAATTTGACTAAATGAAATACAAAAGGTTTTTTTTGCTGTTTGTTTGTTAGTTTTGCCTGGTTAAAATTATTTTTCTCCTTTCAGCCTAACATTTTATCAGTGATTCATATAAAGCTATTTTGAGAGCCTCTTATTTCCACTTGCATTAAAAAGTCCATTCTGATATCAAAATATGTTTGAAAGAGTAAACTTCTCCAATATCAATTTCTTTGTGTTAGCGCTGTGTTCTTTTTTTTTTTTTTAATATTCCCATCTTCAGCATTAAAAAATCAAAATACGGTTGGGGATTTAGCTCAGTGGTAGAGCGCTTGCCTAGGAAGCGCAAGGCCCTGGGTTCGGTCCCCATCTCCGAAAAAAAAAAAAAAAATCAAAATACTCATCCAATAATAAAGGCCTATCATAATCTAATCAATTTTATTTTTCCTGTTGCTTTGAATCATTCTTAAATTCTATTTCATCGAGTTGGTTCGTTTCTTTCCCTTCCTCATAGTTTTGCATAAAAATTTTCCTTGCTGTGTGCCATGTCGTTTCATATATTTTGAATATCTATTCCTGCCCTTGTTTTAGAATATTCCATCTAAAATAAATGCTTTTAAGTTTTTAATTGTGTTTAGCAAGTGAACTATCAACTGTAACAATACATTGTAGTTTAAACACAAATGAGTGGATACACATTTACCCACATCATTTAATCACACGATCAACAGGTTTCTCAATGATCTGGAAACAAAATTTCTGCTACATTCTGCCTATGGCTTTCAGTGTTGTCCTAGAGGGCTCACAGTTGTAATATGCCAGAAGGTATGGAAGACAGATAAATACTGATCTAAACAGACTCTGAGGAGAAAAAAACATAAGCCTAGCACTTAGAAAACAGAAGCAGGAAGTAGTCAGTTCAAGGCCAGGCTCAGCTGTGTAGCAAGAACCTATTACAAACTATTAAAAACAAAGTGGAATAATGAAAGAGGGATGGGGAGAACAGAAGGAACGAGAGAAAAATGGAGTGAAAAGGGGGGGAAGGAAGGAGTAAAAGGAAGATCATTGAGAATCTCACAATTTCACGGATTAAAGCTTATTTACATGTCATTATTCCATCATGGGAAATTAAAGTCTGCCATTCAGAAAAGTGGATGCACTTCCAGAGAGACATCTCTGCCACAGGGAGAGGACAGAGCTGTTTTTTATGCACTTGGGACAGTCCTTTGACTACATGGGTTTTACTATTAACGCTCACCATCTCTTACTGGCGTAAACACACAGTGCTTTTCAAGTATCAGAGCTCATAAGCGACATTTTCCTGTGCCTGGATTGCATTCAGCTCCTCACAGCATTCGCTAGCTGGGGTGTCTGAATGCAGATATTCTGAGACGTAGGAAAGCATAAGCACCATATGCTTCAGGCAATGGCTGTGAGGAAACAGCTGCCATGATGTTGGAGGCACCGTTTTGTTCTCAGTGAGACAGAAGGTCTATCCACTCCATGTGACAAGAGTTCAGGAAGGAGGTGGAAGGCCTATACTGTCTTTCTTTTGAATCATTCAAGTCATTTCTCACATCCACAGTGGAAAAATAACTGTTTCCTCCAAGAAACGTCTAATTCTGGAGAAGATTGTGTATCCTTGAAAATCAGCACACCACCAGTTTGGACAATTGTATTTACTGAAAAATCTCAATGGAAGGAAAGAGTTCAAATGATGGTGACAGCTACAAATCCTGAAGTAGGTCCATTCAGATAGAGGATGCTTGACCATATAAAACTAAATTAAGAAACATGAAGAAAAGCACTATAATTAAATAAAAAACAGCATGTGCCCAGAAAGATGCAATTTTGGAAGGTTTAAAGGATACAAGGGACTTAACAAAAGCCTGCTGGGTGACAATGAGGGTCTATACACCATGCAGGTGGCTGTTTTTAAAGATAAGCCTGGAAATTAATAGCTGTTCCAAAACAGATGTCTATTAAGAGACAGGATGCTCTCAAAGATGTTAGAAAATCCAATTCAAAAGCAGTTGTGTGACAGGTTTGTTTGCTCCAAAGTAGCAAGTGAAATTATGATTATAGCTAGGAAAATAACTAGAATAATTTCCCCTGTCATATCTAATCAACTTGTATAGAAGACTCACCAGGCCCAACATCCAGGTATAAAGCACTACTTGCTCTCCCCTGAAATGTTAAATAGCATCATTCTTGTCATTCTTCATTTTTCCCTACCCCCCATATAAGCTTTTCATACTACAATTAGAATGATATTAAAATGTCTGTATCCCTGACTTATAGTGTTGATAGAGAGCAACGGAAGACAAACTTGTAGTCAAAATGAATGTCAATTACCATTGATCCTTTTGTTTCCTAAATTGGAAAGAGTTGGCTTGTAATGGTAGTTCAATTGGCCTTTAAAGTTAAAACCATATAGAAGGGACAATGTCCAAGGATATGTACATTTAAGTGATCTGATTATATAACACCCATCTCTGCTAGGGATTAGAGCATCCAGAAGTTACTAAATGATGCATGCATCACTGATAGTCCCTGGGACTGTATTACCACATATCTTTTATTGTGTTCTGTCATGAAGCCAGAAACACATCTTTCCCCAATACAGAACCCAGTAGCCTGATATGATCTTTCCCACCAAAGCCTACTGAAGATTTTCATTTGCAAAGTAAAGAAGCTCAGAACCAAACACCTCCTAAGTACTATGATATATTCAACATACTTGCTTGTTCATTTATTGTTTGCTATTTGGAGGTATTCCTTACTGACCTCAACTCATGATCCTCTGGTCATAGCCTTCCAAGTTCCGGGATTATAGGCATGCACTACCAACATAACCGTGCTTCGTCATTAATAGTCATAATTTTTAAAAAAAAATTCAATAATTTCCCTATACTTTTTGAGGGATGTTTGAGCTGTCCCCTGACAAATGGATACCTAAGAATTTCACGGATATAACAGACTCTCAATTTCTGTTGGATTGATCGCACACCTTTTGAAGTTATTGTTTTTGTAAAGGTGTCCCAACATGCTTAAAACGTCTTGCTTACCCACCTAGTCTCATCTAGTGCATCAATATATCCTTTGCCAGCAACAGATTTTCTAGCTCTCTTGAGACTATGACAAATCTCAGAGGAGTGAAAATAGGCCTGGGGCAAGAAATAAATTGTTCCACATAATTGTGAGCTTCCCTCATTTTCTTTCTGACAGGAATGAACAAGATTATGTTTTCTAGATCAATAGCCACATAGTGCATGAAGAAACTGTGTTAATATGCAGCGAGGGCTTCTTCTTGGTTAAGTCTTCTGTAGTTAATGTTGTCTGTCATGGCTCATCCAGGTTTTTATATGAACCAAATTGATAAATTAAGAGGAGATATGTTAGCAATTACTATTTTGGCATGCTTTATATCATGTTGGAAAGCTCTAAGTTCGACAGTCTACGCCATGCCAGATATTCAGTGTTGCTCTGATTCATAAACTTGATATGTAGATCCAAGTAATGAGGCTTCAGTTTCACCTTCCACACTACAGTAGTTTTACTCTATGGATGAAATGTATGGGATTTAAGCACAGTCATTATGGATTGTCTGGACAGCTAGATAAGGAGATGATAGATGCATATAAATATAGATGATAAATAGGTAGATAAGTGTTGGAGTGTGGGTAGATAGATGAAATATAGACAGATGTGTGCGTGTGTGTGTGTGTGTGTGTGTGTGTGTGTGTGAGAGAGAGAGAGAGAGAGAGGGGGGGGAGACAAAGAGACAGAGAAAGACAGAGAGAGATGCTTAGGTAGCTGATAAACAGTTCTAATATCAGAATAATAGAAATACAGTCAACACTTTAGTTCTCATTGCTTGATATTAGGGTAACAGAATATAATCTAAAAATTTCTTTAATGGCTGGTAAATATTCCCGCACTCGAATATATGACTTGTGGTACACCTAGCCTTATAAATTCAAATTTAATATGGACTATCTTGAAGGGTAGGTGTATTTCACTAGTTGAAGCTCTAAGAGGATACTGTATTCTCCAGGTATTTTCTGATAAGAACTTGGTCCAGAGGTAAACTCTAAGCCCAAGCACTAGACAGGAACACTGAGAAAATGATTTTGATGTTTAAAGAAATATTTTCCTTGATTCTCTGGATTGTCTCTTGTAATGTTTCATTTAAGTAACCTTTCAAGGTTGTCCATGTTATTTCCAGAAAGATGGCAGGCTACTAACCTGGTTCATAGTTCTTTTGTATCAGCCCTTTTTTCTGCCACGGAAGACTTGTTAAAGTGTGCTGCAATTGCGTCTGTCTTGCTTGATACCCTGAGTGTCCTTTTCTTACCTAATAATAAAACAATATCCAATAAAAAAGAACTCAAACTAATTATACTAAGAGGTGACTCTGACAGTAGAGATCTAATTAGATCATGCATTAGTTACACGACAAAAAAAAAACAGTAACTGCTATATCAGGCTCCTGTCCTGTGGACTTCTTGGCATCCGAAATACTGTCTGGGTTTGGTGACTGTATATGGCATGGACCTCCAAGTGGGGCAGTCTCTGGATGGCCTTTCCTTCAGTCTCTGCTCCAGACTTTATCTCCATATTTCCTCCTATTAGTATTTTTGTTTCCCCTTCTAAGAAGGACTGAAGCATTCACAATTTGGTCTTCCTTCTTTTTGAACTTCACATGGTCTGTGAATTGTATTTTGGGTATTCTGAGCTTTTGGACTAATATTCACTTATCAGTGAGTGCATATCATATGTGTTCTTTTGGGATTGGGTTCCCTCACGCAGGATATTTTCTAGTTTCATCCATTTGCCTCAGAATTTCATGAAGTCATTGTTTTTAATAGCTGAATATTAGTCCATTGTATAAACAAAATATTTTCTGTATCCATTCCTCTGTTGAAAGACATCTGGATTTTTTCCAGCTTCTGGCTGTCATAAATAAGGCTGTTATGGACATATTAGAGCATGTGTACTTGTTATATGTTGGAGCATCTTTGGGTATATGCCCAGGTGTGGTATAGCTAGGCCCACAGATATACTATGTCCAATATTCAGAAAAACTGCCAGACCCAGTTCCTGAGGTTTCCAGAGTGGTTTTACCAGTTTGCAATCCCAAAAACAACGGAGAAGGGTTTCTCTTTCTCCATAACCTCAGGAGCATCTGCTCTCACCTGAGTTTTTGATATTAGCCATGATGACTGGTGTGAGGTGGAATCTCAACGTTGCTTCTATTTGTATTTCTCTGATGACCATTTTAGCAAGTTTCTCTCCATTTAATTTGATGTTGGCTACTGATTTGCTGTATACTGCTTTTACTATATTTAGGTATGGGCCTTAAATTCCTTATCTTTCCAAAACTTTTATCATGAAGGGGTGTTGAATTTTGTCAAATGCTTTCTCACTATCTGAAGAGGTGGTCACATGATTGTTTTCTTTGAGTTTGTTTATATTGTAGATTATGTTGATGGATTTCCATACATTAAACTATCTCTGCATTCCTGTGATGAAGCCTACTTGATCATGATGTATGAATGTTTGGCATGTTCTTGGATTCTGTTTGCAAGAATTTTATTGAGTATTTTGGCATCTACATTCAAAAGGGAAATTGGTCTGAAGTTCTCTTTCTTTGTTGGGTCTTTGTGTGGTTTAGTTATAAGTGTAACTGTGGCTTCCTAGTATTGGGTACTGTTCTTTCTGTTTCTATTTTGTAGAATAATTTGGACAGTATTAGTATTAGGTCTTCTATGAAGGTCTTATAGAATTCCGAACTAAACTCATCTGGCCCTGAGCTTTTTTTTGGTTGGGAGACTTTTAATGCTTCTATTTCTTTAGGGGTTATGGGACTGTTTAGATGGTTTATCTGATCCTGATTTAACTTTGGTACCTGGTATCTGTCTAGAAAATTGTCTATTTCCTCCAGATTTTCAGTTTTGTGGAGTATAGGCATTTGTAGTAGGACGTGATGATATTTTTTAATTTCCTCAGATTCTGTTGTTATGTTTCCCTTTTCATTTCTGATTCTGTGCCCTCTGGTCAGTCTGGCTAAGGGTTTGTCTATCTTGTTGGTTTTTTCAAAGAGCCAGCTCCTGGTTTTGTTGATTCTTTGTATGGTTCTTTTTCTTTCTACTTGGTGGATTTCAGCTGTGGGTTTGATTATTAGCTGCTGTCTGCTCGGCTTGGGTGTTGTTACTTCTTTTTGTTCTAGAGCCTCCAGGTGTTCTGTCAAGCTGCTAGTGCAAGCTCTCGCCAGGGTTTTCGGAGGCCATCAGATCTATGATTGCTTTCATTGTGTCCCATAAGTTTGGGCATGTTGTGCCTTCATTTTCATTAAATTCTAGAAAGTCTTTAAATTCTTTCTTTATTTGTCCTTTGACCACATTGTCATTGAGTAGAGCTTTGTTCAGTTTCCATGTATTTGTGGGCTTTCTGTTGTTTTTATTGTTATTGAAGACCAGCCTTAGTCCATGGTGATCTGATAGGATGCACAGGATTATTTCTATCTTCTTGTTCAGACCTGTTTTGTGACTGGTTATATGGTCAATTTTTGAGAAGGTACTATGAGATACTGAGAAGAAGGTATATTCTTTTGTTTGAGGATTAAATATTCTATAGATATCGGTTAAATCCATTTGGTTCACAACTTCTGTTAGTTTCACTGTGTCTGTGTTTAGTTTCTGTTTCCATGACCTGTCCATTGATGAGAATTGGGTGTTGAAGTCTCCCACTATTATTGTATGAGATGCAATGTGTCCTTTGAGGTTTAGTAAAGTTTCTTTTATGAATGTGGGTACCCTTGCATTTGGAGCATAGATATTCAGAATTGAGAGTTCATCTTGGTGTATTTTTCCTTTGACCAGTATAAAGTGTCCTTCCTTATGTTTTTTGATAATTTTTGGTTGAAAGTCTATTTTATTTGATGTTAGAATGGCTACTCCAGCTTGTCTGGGGGACTATTTGCTTGGAAATTTTTTTTCCCAACCTTTACTCTGAGGAAGTGTTTGTCTCTGTCACTGTTGTATGTTCCGTATGCACCAAAATGCTCCTGTATTCAGTCTCTTAGTCTATATCTTTTTATTGGGGAATTGAGTTCATTGATGTTGATAGATATTAGGGACCAATGATTTTTGTTTCCTATTACATTTGTTGTTAGAGGTAGAATTATGTTTGTGTGTCTACCTTCTCTTGTGTTAGTTCAAAGAAGATTACTTTCTTGCTTTTTCTCTGGTGTAGTTTCACTCCTTGTTTTGGAGGTTACTATCTATTATACTTTGTAGGACTGAATTTATAGAAATACATTGCATAAATTTGGTTTTGTCATGGAATATCTTGTTTCCTACCTCTATGTTAATTGAGAGTTTTGCTGGATATATTAACCTGGGCTGGCATTTGTGTTCTCTTAGTGTCTGAATTATATCTGCCCAGGATCTTCTGGCTTTCATAGTCCCTAGTGAGAAGTCTGGTATAATTCTTATAGGTCTGCCTTTATATGCTACTTGACCTTTTTCCCCTACTGCTTTTTAATTTTCTTTGTTTTGTGCATTTAGCGTTTTAACTGTTATGTTATGGGAGGAATTTCTTTTCTGATCGAATCTGTTTGGAGTTCTGTAGGCTTCTTGTATGTTTATGGGCATCTCTTTCTTTAGGTTAGGGACGTTTCCTTCTATAATTTTGTTGAAGATATTTAGTGCCCCTTTAAGTTGGGAATCTTCATTTTCTTCTATACCCATTATTCTTTGGTTTGGTCTTCCCATTGTGTCCTGGATTTCCTGGATGTTTTGGGTTAGGAGCTTTTTACTTTTTGCATTTTCTTTGACTTTTATGTGAATATTTTCTATGGACTCTTCTGCCCCTGAGATTCTCTATTCAATCTCTTGTATTCTGTTGGTGATGTTTGCATCTATGACTCCTGATCTCTTTCCTAGGCTTTGTATCTCCAAGGTTGTCTCCTTTTCTGTTTTCTTTATTGTTTCTATTTTCATTTTTAGAATTTGCATGATTTTATTCAATGCCTTCACCTGTTTGGTTGTATTTTTCCTGTCATTCTTTAAGGGATTTTGGTTCCTCTTTAAGGGCTTCTACCTGTTTACCTGTGTTCTCCTGTATTTCTTTAAGGGTGTTATTTATGTCCTTCCTTAAGTCCTCTATCATCATCATGATTTTAAATCAAAATCTTGCTTTTTCAGTGTGTTATGGTATCCAGGACTTGCTTTGCTGGGAGTACCGGGAGTACCAGGAGTACCAGGTTCTGATGATGCCAAGTGGCCTTGGTTTCTGTTTCTTAGTTTCTTGCACTTGCCTCTTTCCATTTGGTTATCTCTGATGTTAGCTGGTCTTGCTGTCTCTGACAATGGCTTTACTCTCCTGTAAGCCTGTGTGTCAGCATCCCTGGGAGAACAGCTCCCTCCAGGTGGGATTTGGGTAAGGAAAGCTGTGGCACTGGGTCAGCTTCAGGTGCAGACTGAAACCTGAAGGATCCTGTCCCAGACTGCTTCTCAGTTCCTGTATCCTGAGGGCTATAGTCGGGTCCCTCTAAGCAGAAGTGGTTATTTCACCTGTGCTGTCAGGTGTGACAGCATTCCTGGGAGACCAGCTCTCTCCTGGCAGGGTCTGGGTACAGAAAGCTGTGGCACAGGGTCAGCTCTGGGTGCAGACTGAGTTTTTTTTTTAATTAAAGACAACGTTTTAAATTGCTCTTTGCAATTTTGAAAATGTTTCCATAGGTGTCCTCTTTTCTTTTTTCAATAATATTTTTTAATTCACTTTGATTAAAGAAAAAACCTGGAGATTGTGGTTGATCATAAGATACTTTGCTTAGGATCCAATACAGGTAGACTACCATAAATAGGCGAAAAAATAAATCAAAGGATTAAAAAAAAACCAATAGGACAACAAAGCCTCTGAAAAACACAAGAAGACAGTGTTTGCATGGTCTCACAAGAAACATGTTCAAGATTCTCAATCTTTTCCCATTGAAAGATGAAAACCTGTACTAACTTCTTAGTAAAACATTTATTATCAGGATGTAAAATTTCCTAAAATCGCTGACTCAAACAGCAACTGAGCAAGGCATGGTGAAGCACAAACCTTTACAGGCAAGGTAGCAGAGAAACAAGAGGATATGAGCCTGGAAGTAGTAGTGAGATTTAAGTCTCACAGGAAGTAGGAGACAGTGGATGTTTTCCTTTGTTAATTCTACATGCTTTGACATAATTTGGTGACTTTCTGTTGCCAAGCTCAACATAGCTTTAATGAATTATATGCTGTTTGCCACATATGACCTCTTTGTTTTACTCTTATATCCAGCTGATATTCTTTCTGTTCTTTAAACCAATTATATATCACCAACTTTCAAAGCACTACTCTAGCAAAGACACCCATAGACTTATTCATACCTTTGTACACTTTATATCCATGCCTTTCCAGTTTTAAGAGTCATTTATCCACTTTGGTGTGACCATCCATTGGTGTCATCCTTGTTTAGCTCATGTTTGGGTAATCATGGTGAGACTGGATGGGTACAGCTTCTAATATCACTAGGAGACACCATATCATAGCAAATTCCCGTGGAAGAACATACCAATAAGTTGTCCAATATCAAATGGTCAACCCTAACAATACATACAAAACATTAAACAGATTGAGGTTATGTATAGAAACATAGATATGTCTGTATATATGCACATATAAATGCAATAATAATTAATAAAAGAGGCCATGTGTTAGAAAAAGGACAAGGAGGCATATATGAGAGGTTTTGGAGGGAGGAAAGGGGAAGGAAGAATATTATATTATAATCTCAAAAATATTTAAAGTATAAACCAAGTCATTTTTCCAGAGATTGCTTCCCTAAAATGTCAGGTAAGGGTAGTTCCTACCACATTTTCCTTCTATAGTATCTGGTACATCAACTGTCTTAGCAGTTGTCATGCTTATCTTTTGGCACTCAGGAGTAAAATTGGATTTATTTCCAGTAGCATAGTACTCAGTGTCAAATATCCCTGTGATTACGAAAAGAGTTTGAGAAGCCAGATGTGGAAATGGAAGGGATCCACCCCCCTTGAAAGAGATATACATCCCAAGAAAGAGCTGCCAATAAATTCAACTGACCATTACAATTAATTTTCAATAGAGACAATGTTAATACTTCATTACAATAAATATTTTTTCTTCACACTTGTTCTTCAATTAGTTCAATGGTTGGTCACTGAGTGTTTGTCTCAAAAGGCCTTTATTCTTTTTTGGAGGGAGGGGTTTGATGAATAATATAAACAGAAAACCTCCTCTGTGTTGTCTTTAAAACTCTATAGAAAGAGGTACAGATGAGATTCTAGTTAGACCTTTGCTCTCAGAAACTTGCACCTCACTAGCTACCCTGCCAAAGCAAATCTGTTGGTACAAATATATAGAATCCCAAAACATAATTATATAAAAAGAACTAAGGGAAGAAAAGTACCTGACATACACACATGATACTTGAATTTGATCACTAGAACTTACAGTAAAAGTACAGACTCCGAACACCACACATGTGCTTTAGCATACCCATGTACATACAAACACACCACACAACACATGAATGCATGCATGAGCACACATGCACACATGCACACACAGGCATACATACACAAATATACACATGTAAATTAAATTAAAATGTATTTATTTGGAAGCTTTTGGGCTTTTTCAAACAGGGTTTCTCTGGGTGGCCCTGGCTGTCCTGAAACATGTTCTGTAGAACAGTCTGGCCTTGAACTCAGAGAGCTGCTTGCCTCTGCTTCCAGAGTGCTAGGATTAAGGCCCATGACTAAATTAAGGGCCTTTAATTTAGTCACCACCTGACTAAATTAAAATTTTAAAAGAATGGAATAAGCATGTAGTAATCTGCTTAATATCCATTAAACTAAACTACCAAATGCAAAAAAAAGAGAGATTTCTGTATTTAAATGTCTGCTTTGCTAGGTTTCCATGTATTCTCATATGAAAACATGTATATGAAGCTGGCTATCACAGAGTTTGTTGAGGTTTTACCTAGACATTCCTGTTGCTTTCCTGACTCAGGGTCCCTCACCACACAGTACAGTTTCCCCATAAAATTAAAATAATCATATATAATTTTGGATGAACATTAGTAGCCACCAGCTATGTATCTATTAAGGTATCCTTTCTACTTCTCTCTAGGTTATTATATATTATCATGGTACGTTAGCAGAAAGAGAGAATATATGCTTTGGCAAAAAGAACAAGATTCAAACCAAAAATTTATTTGCTCACTTGTCTCTTTCAACTCTCAACTTTTATTTCCCACTGGGAGGTAGAAAGGAGCTTGTGGAAAATACTTTTATTTCCAGGTAGCACACATTCCATTTATACCTTGGTACCTTCAGTACATTTTCATGCTAAGTTACACAAGCAGTATTTCTGATGCCAACATCTGCCTGAGTATCTTTGGATGTGTGTCTGTGGAGTAGAGAAGCTGATTCTCATGAACATAAATATTTTAGAAAATCCAATCTTATATTTTATACATAGAAATCAAGTACATGGGTAATATAGAAGAAAGTGAAATAGCTATTGATTTTTTTCCAGGGAAGAAATATATCTATGAAGATAATTGAGCCAAGTAGTTTAGAATGGACCTTGGAGCATCTCTTTGGATAGACTATCAACCATTTTTATTATACACTTCTTTGTTTCTAATTGTGGATGTGTCTCAGTTCATTCAATTTGCTATGACAACATACTATAAGAGGGTAGCATTTAAAAGGCAGAAATGCATATTTCACAGTCTGGCATGTCTAAAATCATAGTAATGATGAATCCAGTCCCTGGATATGACTACAGTCATTTAGAAGGTGTCACTTTAGTGTATCTGCACATGGTGGAATGGGACAGGACAACTCTGTGGGCCCTTCTTATGATGGCTTCACTTTTATAATCTAATTAACTTTTCGTGTTTTTGTTTTTGAGATTATGTTTTAATTACAGCATGTCTCAGTTCCTTTTCCTCCCTCAAAATGTTCCCATAATCCCTTTTGTCTCTCCTTCAAATTTATGAACTCTTTTTCCATAAACTGTTACTGCATGAACACATGAACTTGTATGTGTATGTATGTATAATCCAAAATATAAACTGTATAATGCTTCTTGTATCTATGTATGTTTTAATGGCTGACCATTTGGCACTGGAGAACAAATTGGTGTGCTCTTCCCTGGGGAAGGCCACCTCTCCTACTTCTACTTAGTTACCTATGGGTCTTTGTATGGAGTTCAGGTTGAGATGTAATGGACTTTTCCAAATGCAGTTTTGTGTGTTTGTTGATGTCCTTGGTTGGGTCACATTTGAGTGGTCATGTTGATGAGATTTTATGGGTGTAGCTTCTGATGTCACTAGAAGACACAACCTTCTCCTAAGAATCTCCCCAAACATAGAATCCATTGCTGTTGCCCTTGGCTACCTCTCAGGGTTAAAAGTCAAGTCCCTACTGCTGAAAACACAATGAACTTCAGAAAAAAAGCCTAGGGGTTCCCAAGTTGGAACTGATCTAATCACCTTTTTAAAAGTCTCATTACTTGAAATAATGAGATTCATAGCAGAAGTCAATTTACAGACTGAGAAAAGTCAGAGAAACAAACATCTAGAACATAGCATAGAATATTTTAAAATGGAGAGCATGAATCATATCCAAAGTCATTCTCATACAGGATCAATGTTGCTTCTTCACTCTGCTGTGTATACCCTGAATGCAGCATGCAGAAAGTCTGCAGCAGTGCTCATTTAGAGTACAGGAAACCAATTCTAATGTGACCTTACCACCGCCAAGCACAAAGCTTTTGAAGAGGTAGTGACTATGCATTAAATGGCACATACCCACAGATCTGTCCTCGCAAAACTTTCTCTGAACACTATTTTAGCCGTTTCTTTATCATTGTATGTTTGTCAAGTGCTTCATAATTAAATCACCCAGAGCTTCTGTATAATCAGAATCCACTGGTTTGTCAGCATATAAAAATAAGAGTTTAAAAAAGCACAGTAAGAAATCAAATAGTTTAGATAAAGACAGAGACAATATATGTGCAATATACCCACAAGCTAACTAAAGGCAGCATCCAAGAGAAACTAAAAGGCATGAGGTAGTACTTCTTTATAGAGGCTCCCTCAGGAACATGATTGTTGACTTATTCATCTGGGACCTCTGACCAACAAAAGTTTGAGAGAATAAATTTTGATGTTTGTAATTCAAAAAGTGTCTATTTTTCATAAAGAACTTCATAAAACTAACGCAATTAGATAGAGTTTCTCTTTAGGCAGAGGAGAGGGATGTAAATATAGGAGAATCATGCTATTAATTATTTATCTTGAACAATATATATAATACATATAATTCTTTGTATAAAACTTCACATATTTTAATTGAAATTTACTGATATTGGCAAACAAGTTTCCCTCCAAGATCCAAAGATCACCTAACAAATATCTGAAATAGTTGGTTAGGTTGCAAGTACCAGCCATGAGGAGCCCTCTTGTGAGTTATTGCTCATGATTGTTCAAGAGACTTCCAAACTATACAGCCTATTGTAATTGCCCTTGGATGCCCCTCAAAGATAGAATGTAAACCCCTATTGCTGAAAACTAGTAATCTTCAAACCCAGAGTCCAAGAGTCTCTGTTCTAGAATTGACCTAAAAGAATTCTCCTCCCTGAAGACTACATTCCATGGTACCAGAAGGCACCATGCAAACTTCCAAAGAAGGGAAGTAAGAAATAGTCCTACCCAGCTATGATGCTGCTGAATCACAATAAGGATCAGCATAGCACAATGGCACCCGTGCCACAATGGTAAAATAAAATAAAATGTAAAATTAACAGCTCTGTAACTGGAATTAAGATCCACTCCAAGTAGGATAGATCCTGCCTGGTCCTGGAAACCTAACAATCTATCAGAGCTAGTGACACCATGAATCATGGAGGAGATTGTAAAACTACAACTTTGTTTCCATTTCATGGATACCAATACTGAAAACCACAGTCAAACAAAATGTATACAACTCAAAATGTATACAAAATGTATACAACTCAACCCCAATAGATACATCTACAGAGCACTTCCATGCCAGACACCCATATAACACTGGGGAATAGAGTAACAGCCAGAGGAAAGCCCATGAGACCTCAACCTTAAACAATGAACTACGGGTAACCAAGAAATGCTGAAAGTGCAATAGTCTTCCCCAGAGAGACACATACTAATTGGTTATCCAGTACCAAATAGTCAGCCATTAAAACATATATGAGTAATGTTTTTCAGAATGAGCAGGACATATTTAGGTATATTTAAGTCTATACATATACATGTATGGATGTAATGATAATTAACGAGAAAAGCAGTCACAGATTTGAAAATGACCAAAGAAGAATTTATAGGAGGGTTTGGAGGACAAAAGAGGAAAAAATGATGTAATTTTAATCTCAAAAATAAAAGAAAAAAATGGAAGAAATATTAATGTCCAAATACATTATCCCTAAAGTGTCTCTCAATTTTGATGCAGTAATGATGATCAGATAGCCTACGGAGTCACTGACAAAGAAAATCTATGTGATGAGATGAACTTATAAAGGAATTGGAGAATTTTATTTTCAACCTCTACCTCATCTGCATTATCTCACCCCTGAGGTGTAAGCAAAGTATATCTTTCAACTAAAGCAAGTTGAAGTGCAAAAGAACAACCAACATTTTATCACACAGGATGTACAACTATAGCAAGGTTTTTAAACAAACATTACTCCTATGCTGAGAATGTTTATAGTAAGATTTCCCACTTAACACTTTGTTGTTACAGTGCAAATAAATTTAATCTATTTCCTCTTCAGGTTTTCTGTCAGCTGAAATTCATTTAATAGTTCAAATAGTATTTATTGAACATCTCACTGTGAACAGATCCTTTTATTGGAGCACATTGAGTGATGTGTTAGAGATACAAAAAAAAATCAAAGAGCATTGGTTTTTAAGGTTTAAGAGTTTAATAGGGATAACAGTCAATAAAACCAGTTTTATGAATTTTAATGAGTGGTAAATTACAGTTATGAAGTATTCACAGGAAAATATAAAAATGGGGATATGAAAGTGTCTTGGTTGGTTTAACATGTAAACTGTCTCAAAGATGATCAGTTGTAATCAGAAATAATGAAGGAAAAGAAACATGAATAACTTTTTAATCAATAATTATATAAAATAATAATATAGTATGACAGAATACTATCATGGGTAATGGACTGAGAAAGTAAACAAAGTTGATAATCAAAAAATGCTTTCTCTCTCTCTCTCATGCACACTCATGCACACATGCACATACACACATATATGGATGTATTCAGGCATATATGCACAAATACATTCAGAGTTGCACTCTCATACCCATTTGTACATCGCCAAGGCTAATTTTCTAATATTTACTAGCAATGAAAAGAATATGTTTCTACCTGCTTTACACCAGCCTTTCCAATCAGCTACTTTCATTAAAATAGCTGTGTACCATAACCTTAAAAATTAGCATGTAAATTCTTCAGTAAGAACTGAAGAAGACGTAAAATCAAGATTAAAATGGATAAACACTCAGAAAGCCAACATGATACTTAAGATTTCTGAGAAAGTAAGTAAATAGGAAAATAAATAGTGCTTCAAGAGCCTCAAAAGGGACTTATTGCTACATATGTGCCAAGGGCCTCACACCAGCCCATGTATGCTCCTGGTTGGTGGCTCAGTCTCTGGGAGCTCCCTGAGGACTGGAATATAAATAAATAATAAATATATAAACTTTTAAAAATAAAATAAGGTCTTAGTGCCTCCAGCCTGTAACAGACAACAGCAGAGAACCTATCTGGGAAAAAGGAAAAAATAAGAATTTGGCTGCAATCTCCTTCATACATGAATCTGGCCTCTTTCCACTAACCCGTGAAGGTCTCTTTTATGACTATGTCAAGCACTTTATTGTTAAAAATCAGACCTCTTACAAAATTACAATAAAACTTTTATTTAAATTATTTTTGCTATTAATTTAGATATAACTATATGTGTATAGTATGAATAATATATAACTATTGACAGGTATTATGCACAAATACATGACTATACCAACATATAATAATAATTCATGATATATTGCCAATATCTGTTAACTATGTGATATAAATTACAGTGCACATACCATTATATAATGTATGTTTATATATAATTTAATATTTTATATAGTCATATAATAAGTGAGATGCAAAATGCTGAAAACACAAAATTAATCATCTTAAACTGAGCATAATACTAATAGGCATTTTTACTCACTAGTATTTACGTCCAGTGAAAAGTCTTTTCACTGATAGCTGGATCCACAAATTAAAACCAATGAAGAAAATCAACAGAGAGGGATCTGAGTAAGTATAGTGAAAAAATTTTTCTATGCTTCCTTGGTAGTTCTCATCCTTGTGACTTCAATTATTCACTGTCCCACACTTCATACTCTTAACATATTTATGTCACACTCTGTACATAATTGTCTATGATATATCTAAGTCAAGAATCTATGCTGATAGAAAAAATGGGATTCTAGGCTTTGCATAATAAAACCTGTATCACAAAACAGTAAGACAACCAGGCATCCATTTGTGTCATAATAAACCGTCTCTTTGTCTAAACTAGGCAATTAGATAAAGCATATTTGACTTCACCAAGGAGTGAGATATAGAAAATGATATTCTCATGCTTCATGGCTAGTTTAATTAGATCTTATGGAAAATAAGTCAACAAGGCACCTCATTATTCAACTTCTTTCTTTGGGGTGAAATCTCCTTTTATTATCTAAAATATAGCACACTGTCAGAAGCACACAATTTCTCTTGGTAATGGACCTAATTGTGTCATTAATTATAGTGACTGTGTTTGAATTTGGTTAGTTTTAAGAAATTTAGGCAAAAATTCTTTCTTTCTTATGAAAATGAAGCAAATTACACCATAGTAAGATTTAATTTTTTTTCATGACTTGTAACCACCTGCTAATCAGCTAATCATTATGCCAACTGAGTAAACGCATGGAATATGTGCATTAACATTGATGATTATTTTTCATTAGATCAAGATACTTACATCTGGTTTGCTAGGCAAATGATGGTATTGGATTGAAATTGCAAAGATAATGTTAGCCATGGCCAAATTTAGTTAAACTGAAGAACCAGTATATTTGCACATTCTTCCAAGGAGACATCTGTCATTTAATTCAAGCACAGATCACCCAGCCTTATAAGCACTATGACAAAATGAAAACGCTAACCAAAACTTTAACAAGCTTGAAAAATTAGTATAATCAATGCTCACATTACGGTTTGTTTCTGCTCAATCCACAATCTTATATACACATATTTATTAATTTATTCAATGAAGATTTATTCAATTAATTATGTTAGAGACACACTGCTGAGTATTAAGAAAACAACATTAAACAGGAAGCACATGTTCTGTATCCTCCTGGAGACTAAATTCACAAACCTGCTGGTGATCAAAGAGTTTTCACAGCAGTAGAACTAATTTGCTGAATTCACCAATTTACTGAGTCTCCAAAGTATACATAAATTTACTTCACATTCAGCAAATTGAATGCCTTATTAAGGCTATTAAAGCTTTGTTTTACAGTTTGGTATCAATTCTACTAAAACCACTTAAAGATGAACATATTGAAGTCATTACATTTTGCTAATTTGTTGTGTTTTGTCATTGACAACCTAGTCATTCAGTGAACTGGTTTGGGGACACTGAGCACCAATCACTGCCTTGACCCAAGCGGCTTCTTCTACCCACCCTTGCTGATGTTCAACCCCAGAACCAACATGACAGTGCATCTCAGAAAAACTTTACCTCAAACTGTATGCAACTGTTGCAAAGAGACCTTGGAACACTCGTCTATGTGTCTATGATACTGAGTTTAACTTTATTTTCAATTCAGGGGTAACTCTCTATACTTACATCTTTTGACTCAAAATCCAGTTCTCCTAACAGGTACCTTGCCAGGACCTGCATTTTCTTCTTTGTAGTCTATTGACTTTTTATGGATTCACCATGCTGATAGTTTTTAAGAGAAGATAACAAGAAAAAAGTAGATATTTCTCTAAAGAAGCTCATGTTCAACTCAGATGATAGAGAACATCTAAGCTGAAACCTGAACCACTGGGTTCCAAGGCTCCTGTGGATTCCCAGCAAGAGCCACATGGTATAAGATCAGCAGGTACCTTGTTACTTGAGCACATTCTGGCAAACTATATATAGAGTTTACAAAACAGTAGTGCTCACTGACTCTGCACAAAATTGTGAGGATAAAGTGGGTATCAGACAACATATCAGGCTTGGGGTTTTCATCTGTTCAGCAAATATTTTAGCCACATAAATCAAGCTGAGATGGACCCAGAAGTTTTACCCCTACTGACTAGTTTTCATAGAACTAGAAGGTGCTGTGCATGCTACTGGAGGAGAAAAATAACCAGTTATATGGCAGCCAAGACCCCTATGAGCCACAGTAACAATATAGGAAGATATGCACACTGGTGCAATAGTAGCACATTATCGCAGTTACTAACCATTTTCTGATTGGATTTAAGTTCTGCCCCAATAGATGAGATTCATAGCTGACACCATTATGGCACTAAAAACCTATGGCAACTCAGGTCACAGGACCTAAGGAGAACCTACTACTATTATGCTGCCAAATAGACATAGTATTAAACAAATCCTAATGACTTATTATAACAATATAATCAGTGTATCTCTCTGAGATGTATCAACTGAGAAGCTTCTATTTACAGTAGATGGTGATTAATGCACTGGTTCACGAGTGGCAAAGAACAGAGAATAAAAGACTGAATAATGTTTAGCAACAAAGACAACATATACACTGCATAATCCCCAAAGCCTCAGGAAGCATTGAAGAAGGCGGCCTGGGAAATGTGTAAGCAATAGCAGTGACAGATTAATACAATGAACAAAGCTATTTTCTGAACGAAGTAGGGTAACTTCGCCAATGAACTCACACTAGTAGCAACAGCATGTAAAAAATGTGTGCAAGTCCAAGCCAGACCAAGTCTCACCATGGAGAAAGAGGAAAGTTGGACACAAAATTCCAACCTTAGCCATGGAACTATGAGCAATAGTTAGCTGCTGAGAGAGAGAAAGACAGTTTTTCTCTAAAAGGATAGACCTAGTAAATAAATCACTTTCTGGTGGAAGATCATATGTCCAAGAATATTAGGAGAACATTAATTGATATCTCTCTCTCTCTCTCTCTCTCTCTCTCTCTCTCTCTCTCTCTCTCTCTCTCTCTCTCTCTCAAGACACGCCTAGCACAAACACAGTAGCAGTAACTCAAGGAAGAGTGGGAAATGATGTAAATATGAGAATATGATCTAAATAAATTGTATGAAACCCTTCAAAATAATTTTAAATAAAAATAGCTAGATAATATGGTAGATTTAGCTTTTCAAATATTTGGAGGATACTTCATAGTGATTTCTAGAGTGGTTCTACCAATTTGCAAGTCAACAGTGATTCAGGTTTCCTCCTTCTCTACAACATCATCAGAATTTACTGTTAGTTGTTTTATTGATCTTGGCAATTCTGACTCAGGTGAGGTAAAATCCCAAAGTTGTCTTAATTTGATTTTCCTTAGTTGCTAAGAATGAAGAACATCTTTTGAGGTGTTCCTTAGCCATTTCTATTTCTTCTATTAAAAACTCTTTGTTTAGATCCACAGTGCCTTTTTTTTTAAATTAGGGCATTTGTTTCCTTGACCTTTCTTCTTTGTATTCTCCAGATATTAATCACATATATGTATGCATATGCACATATGTATAGTTATATGCAATATATATACATATATACATATACATACACACAGATATATATATATATATATATATATCTGTGCTAAGTTATGAGGGCTGACAATGTTCTCTAATAAGAACTATATACTAACAAAAATCCAGGACCAGAGACAAGAAACCTTTTAAATATTTTCTTTCTTTTTTTCCAATAATTTTTTTAAAAATTCAGTTTATATCACAATCACAGCCCTCACTCCCACTCCTTCCTCTCCTCCCATTCCCATCCTTAGAAACCCTTCCTTGGAGCTGTCTCTATCTCTGTTCCCTGCCTTTGGATCCTCTTTTTCTTACCTGGACTGCATGATTGGGCCTCAATGGGAGAGGATGTTCCTAGTCCTGCTGAAACTCGATGCCCCAGGTTGAGGTGGTACCCAAAACAGCTCCCCCTTTTGAATTTTTGAATGGTTAGTCACGGCAATCCTAGTGATCTTAGTGACACCCAAAACAGACTGTGGATGCAGGTCTGGCTGTCTCTTAGAGTTTGAAGGTAATGTTTGAAGGTAATATATTACCAAAAACACCACAGACTCACGACGTAGGACTTAGATAATTCAAGCTGCATCTAACCTGAAAGCCACCTCCCTGCAGTCTAGTATTTTCTGTGGCAACAGCAAATGCACTATGCAAACTGCCAGGTTAGGGAAATAATCAACAAGCAGGTGCAACACCTTTGAACCACAGCAATGACCGGCATGAGAAAATATTCATGAAGGTGCGATAATTGGCACTCATGTGGTGGTAGTCACCAACATCTGTCATATTGAAACTAACACCCACTCAACAAGAGAGAAATCACCATGCCTACTTATGGATATCTAGTCAGCTTCTCAGGACTAATGAGGTCATGGACCTTAGGAAAAAATCTATTATATTCATGTTGCTAGACCAGTATCGTTTCTTACTACATCTAAATCTCATCCTTATAAGGCTAGCTATCATCCCTCATGCACAAAAGCTTCCCTTACGGCATATAGAGACCATCACAGAAAACCACAACTGGAATCAACCACAATGCAGGAATCAAGAAGAGCAGCCCCAGCAGATACATCTAGATCGTAGCTCCTGCACCGTTTGCTCAGTGAACATCATGAAAGAGGAGGTGGAAAGATGAAGAGGCAAAAAGACTTCTGTCAAACAGTTTCTCATAGACACAGTTTCAGTGTGACATTTCAAAGAACAGTATGCTAAAGCTCAGCTTTGCAACACACATATAATTACTAATTCAAGGACGATGCGGGAAAACACAGAGGTGGAACAGCACACTTTCCAGTAGATGATCATCCCAGGGCAAGTTTGACTCTTTGCCATATTAATATAATGTGCTTTCACTTCCTTTGAAGCATTATCATCCTCTGTCTAATATAATAACCACAAGCAACACATAAGGCAGATCCAAGTAATATCCTCATCTTACAGAAGAGGAAGCAGCTGGCAGTGGTGTGGTTACTGCATCAACTTAAGTCAGAAAAACCGCAAACTCTGACTTTCCTTTTCCAAAAATATTTATAGCAAGAAGGAATATTAATTATACATGATTCTCTTAACTTAATGGCAAGGGGTTCAAGCTCAAAACTATCATAGTGATTAAATGTCAATCAAAAGGTTATAAATTAATCAAGTTCACCTGGATAAAGGTCCATGATATGTATCCATAAAGTAAGGAAGGGAAAAAAATAAGATTCCTACTTTATTTCATTGACAAAATACCTGAGAAATGTAAATTAAGAAAGAGGTTTTCAAAACAATGACTTTATGAAATTCATAGGCAAATGGATGGAACTGGAAAATATCATCCTGAGTGAGTTAACCCAATCACAGAAAAACACACATAGTATGCACTCATTGATAAGTGGATATTAGCCCAAATGCTCGAATTACCCTAGATGCACAGAACACATGATACTCAAGAAGGATGACCAAAATGTGGATGTTTCACTCCTTCTTTAAAAGGGGAACAAGAATACCCTTAGGAGGGGATAGGGAGGCAAAGTTTAGAACAGAGGCTGAAGGAACGCCCATTCAGAGCCTGCCCCACGTGTGGCCCATACATATACAGCCACCAAACTAGATAAAATGGATGAAGCAAAGAAGTACAGGCTGACAGGAGCCGGATGTAGATCGATCCTGAGAGACACAGCCAGAATACAGCAAATACAGAGGTGAATGCCATCATTAAACCACTGAACTGAGAACAGGACCCCCGTTGAAGGAATCAGAGAAAGGACTGAAAGAGCTTGAAGGGGCTCGAGACCCCATATGAACAACAATGCCAACCAACCAGAACTTCCAGGGACTAAGCCACTACCCAAAGACTATACATGGACTGACCCTGGGCTCCAACTACATAGGAATCAATGAATAGCCTAACAAAGACACCAGTGGAAGGGGAAGCCCTTGGTCCTGCCAAGGCTGGACCCCCAGTGAACAGGATTCTTGGGGGGAGAGAGGTAATGTGGGTAGGATGGGGAGGGGAACACCCATATAGAAAAGGAGGTGGAGGGGTTAGGGGGATGTTGGCCTGGAAACCGGGAAAGGGAATAACATTTGAAATGTAAATAAGAAATACCCAATTTAATAAAGATGGAAAAAATTGTTTTGCAAAAACAAAAGAAAGAAAGAGGTTTTCTGGACTCCTAGTTTGATGGTATATTGCACCATAGCACAGAAGGCAGGGAGAGGTACAGGAGAGTGAGATAACTACATCTATGGTCAAGAAACATATATATGATTGTTAGTGTTCAAATTGCTTTCTTCCTTTTATTCAGTCTGGACTATAATACTATATCCTATGTAATACTATATCCAGTCTCAGTTAACCTGATGCAAAACTCCTTCACAATATGCCCAGAGTCTTATCTTCTAAGTTATTCTAGATGCTGTCAAGTTAATTATCAATATAAACTGTCATAAAGACTAGGAAGAAAGTGGTATAGAATGATTCCTGAGCCATTTTTGTATACTGTGTTAAGAGGTAAAAGAAAAAACTATCAGAAAAAGTAATTTAGACAGAGATAATGGTAAAAAAAAGACATTAGTTATGAAGGATTTAAGAATAAGGTCTATCTAGTTACTCTGTGGAGGGGCTGTTTGGAGTAACAAGTTCAGAAAACTATGTACATCATCAACATATTAGATTCACTGTTGGGAAGTTTAGTCCAAATTTTTTTTTTTTGCTACAGCTGGATACCACAGCTGGATACCATAGAAAGAGCAATTTATAGAGAACAAAGGCTCTTCTGGCTCATCGTTCTAAGGCTGAGAGGATCAACATTGGATGGCTACAGCTGGTGAGGTCCTTGGTGGTGGAGTCTGCAGACTCAAGGCAGCACAGCTAATCATACAATAAGGCAAACATTGTAGCTCAGATTATTTTTAGAAATCCACAGTTTCACTCATAGGGCTTCATATAACATTAGTCACCTCCCTAATATGAGAGTATGATTAAGTTTTTATCTATCTTCTTGCACCTTATTATAGGAAGGAAAACCAACATGAGTTTTAGTGAGTATATTTAAAGCATACATAGGCACTGTGAAAGATCATTGGGTGGTATCAAATACATTACATTAGTAAATATTCCACTACTCAGAATAACAACTCTGTAAAAACTATACATAGTTCATAAATAAAAGAAATGTACCTGTGAAGAGGAAACATCTTGCAAGGTATACTGGTCGGCAGCTTGAAATTACTCCCAACTAAACAAAACCAACAAGAATTAATATAATGTTCTTATAATTGATCTCAAGTGGTGTCATGTTAAAATAAAGGTGTGATAATAGCTATGAATGAACAGAATAATTCTTTTATCAGAGCTATGAAATAAGTCTGGTGTGAGCTCAAAATGAACCATCATGGAGTTGTTTGGATGATCTGCCCGCATTCATCTTGGTAGCCAGCAAGAACAAAAATAAAGAGAGAAATGTTACAATTTGAGGATGGAGCTCAGTTAGTAGAGGGGTTGCCTAGCAAGCGTGAAACTCTGATTGATTCCAACACCTATAAATCCAGGAACACATGAGTATAAACCCAAGATTTGGGAGTTGGAGGTAAGAGGATAAGATATCCAGGGTCATCCTTAGCTACATAGTGAGTTTGAAAAGAGCCTGGGCTGCAAGAGAGACCCTGGAGATGGGGGAGGAGAGGAGACAGAGACATAGAGACAGAAAAGACAGACAGACATAGACAGAGATATTAGGTTGACATCTTTGTACAAAATCTCACATTATTGTTTAGTCTTCTCTGGATTATTAAACTATATACATTACTAAGAAATGAATACTATCAATCTTGTCTTGTTCTAAAGATATAGCATCTGTGTCCTGAATCCCATACATTAAAATATCATTAATAAAAAATCTCAAGTCCATCATAGTAAAGTCTGTTAAATTAGGAAGATCTCTGTTCAAATGAGAACAGCAGTTACTGCCCATTTTATTTAAGAAGTTAGCATTTTTTCCTCCAGAGTTCAAACATTTGGAAAACAAAACCAGCATGCTGCCCATAACAAATAAGACCCTCCTGGTGCCTTGTATATTAAGAACTTAGATTAGCGCCATATTTGGGATCCTTAATTCAAAGCGTGTGTAAATGCTTTGAGGCTCTCGGACAGATTTCCATGATTGTGTGGAAAACTGCAAATAAAAGATAAAAATGTGAAGTAAATAAAAATGCCTCTGTGTATAAAGAGGCTTGTGCAACAAGAGCCTTGGGAACAAATCAATGAAAGCACGGGGACGGATGAAGAAGAGTCAGAGCCTAATGCAAAAAGGGAAAAGGAAGAAGAGTGGAAAATAATTCCCACTGCTGTTAACTCCAACACCCATTTGAGATTTTTAGTATTAAAGTCATATGAAATTAGCTTTAACCAAAAAATAATAATAATTAACTCAACTATCTTTCCAATGTGTTTCCTAAGTTAATTAGTATATGTCATCATTGTACTGTATTTTAAATAATTAGAAGTTGGAGAGATGGTTCAGGAGATAAAGTTTAATGCACAACAGTGAGGATCTTTACTCAAATGTCCAGAATGCATGTAAGGAGGTCATAAGAGTCTGTGTCTGTGACTCTAAGACTCCTAAAGTGAAATGGGATATTGAAAGAGAAGCCTTACAAGCTCATGAATGAGCTAACCTAGAAAACACAGTGGCAAACAATAAAATAAGATATCGTCTCAAACAATTGGAAATGTCCAACATTGAGGTTGTCCTCTGACCTCTAAACACCACAGTAAACACACACACACACACACACACACACACACACACACACACACACTTTACACCTACATATAGTATTTTCTTTCAGTATTGAATCTTGACTGATAAAAATGGATTGAAGAGGAAGGCTTTGGGTGGGGAGCAGGGGAGGATGAGGAACTGTGGGGTGGGGGTTGGGAGAGTGGGCAATGGCTGGATTGTTTTAGATAGATAGATGATACATAGGTGACAGATAGATAGATAAATGAGATATATAGAGATATACTATGTTGCATTATATATATACAAATTTAAAATTGAATAAATAAAAATATACAATGTTAATCCAAATTAAGAATAATGGTGAGTTAAGTGTATGTATTTGGCCCTTTGTAATTCACTAACATGAGAAAACAGGTTCATGGGGCTGAAGACATGGCTCAGAAGTTTAGAACATCTTGTTCTTGAATAGAATCAGAGTTCAGGTGCCCACACCTATTAGGGGCACTTAAACTACTTGTAACCCCAGCTCCAGGGGATCTGACACTGTTTTCTGATCTCTGCTGCATATATGCACACATACCTATGCAAAGACATAGACACAGATACATACACACAAATGAGAATAAATCTTTAAAATTAAGAAAATATATTCAAACTACTAATACTTTGGTTGATAGAGATATTTTAGGGTCAAAAGGAGGTTCTACCATCTGCTGTTGCATTCCCTTAACTGGATACAAAAAACCAAAAAAACAACAACAACAACAAAAAAAGAAATTGGGAGGAGAGACACAGTAGCATCTATGCTGTCTTGTCACATGAGCCTTGTGCTATGTTATAATTAATGAGCAACTTGTCCCTCAATAGACACTAAATACAGGTTAGTGACATGTACCACCAATGACATGTACCCAATCTTCCAGAATTCTAGCCACATAATCTTCTATTCTCTATAAATTTCCTGGTCTTAGTATTTTATTACAGCAATAGAAAACGCACCAAGACAAATGATATCAGTGAACTGGGCCATGTAGAGCTTCAAAGAAACACACTAGTTCATTGAAAACTAATTGTAAAGTCTTTTCATTATAAATGAAAAAAGTCCAGACTATCTATATGAATTCCTGGCACAAAAAGAATCAATGAGCATAATTCTTAAAAGCTATGAATTAACCTACATAAAAATTCTTAGAAGCCAACTGAAAAAAGAAAAGAAAACCCTTCATTGTGAGTCATCCTACAATAGATAATAATTAACTAATCAATCCAACAAGGTGGGCAAAAAGAGCTGTTCTGTGGATGTCTGATGCTCCTTCAGCTCTTGAAACCATCCCATTTAGAAACACTATGGGAATCATCTCTAAATAAAACAACATCCTCAGAAATAAGGGGAATACCAGTTTGAAAAGAGTCCAGCCCAAACTTGGACCAGTGCTGGAAGCTCTATGCCAAGAGGATTTGCTCTGTTCCGCCTTCTGTTGTTACGCATCACGATCTGTAACTTGCAGCTTCATTCTCAGGAGTTCTGTTATAGTATGCTTTTAGCACGTAAGTAGCTAACTTTCAAACTTGTCAGGGGCTTTGAGATGTCACAAAAAGTCACCAGAAGCCTTTTAGATGTTGACTGGATGGTATTTGAGGGAGAAACATTTAGTAAATACTTAAAGATTGGTGTCTTCTAGCATATTTCAAGTCTAAATATCTACTATCATAATTTGAATGTTTCCAAGTTTTAGCACATTTTCAATTTTGTGATACAAATAACAAATGGCTTTTAAAATCTTGTTTATTTTCTCAGAAAATTTACTAAAAGGCAGACATGGTTGAGCCCACCAACAATAGAGTGAATGAAAGTTGAGAAATAGTCAGTGGCCATTGAAATCACTGAGCATATTAATGAAATGTAGACAGTGTGCTTGAAAGAAAACATCTTTATGAAACCATCAGTACAGAAAGCGAATTTAGGCCAATAAAAATTTAAAAACAGTAAAGCTTACATAATTCCTATCTTTCTAATAAAGGAGATAAAGAAAAGAATTGAAAAGAACTATTCCAGATGGTATGAATAAGACAATTCTAGGGGATATGTTCAGCAGTAAAGGGAGTTGTCTGAGATGTTTAGAAGAAGCAAGTCAACAAAGAATTCACAAAGAATAGATATAATCGGAGATTCTGTGTAATACAAGTCTATGTGCCCCAGAGAACATTTGGAGTTTGACTGAGCTTATCCACCAGAGCAGGGCTCTGCTGTAGGGAAGCATTGAAACACTGCTCTGGGGGTGGGAAAGTGCAGTCTTAGGTATGGGAAAACTGGAGCTGGTTTGCGGATGTCCCTGGACCTGCGAGGTTGGGGCCATGGATTTCTCAGACTCTTGGACATTCAGGCACCACTGAGAGTTGTGGAAGAGCAGGCTGGGGAAAGTGTCTAGCCTTGGGGTAGGGGGATGGGGTGCGGCGAGTGGGAGGAGTCCTGGATTGTCTCATGATGAAGATTGTCCTTGGCTTGATGGAGACAGTTTTGAGAGCAGTTGTGGCTGGGAGCACAGAGAGGCCTTCTACAGGAAATTAGGCTGAGGATTTATAGGCAAAGACCTTCTTCATGGCTTTCCATGGCGGATCTTGATGAAAAGAGACAGTTCATGGTTCCAAACAGTTTATTGTTATGGTAGAAAATGGATGTGTAAAACAATACCACTACTTTCATTATGCTATTTAAACAACTGTATCTTTTATTGGTTAAATATAAATTATGGAGTTGATGAATCGGTTTAGGTAGTTAGACCATCTTTAGACATCAGGAAATCGTTGATGTGACTCGTGTTACTGTAGATTCATTTATCCCCTCTGAAATCTTGTACAACACAATCATGTAATATGTACCCTTTGACATTTCATTATTTTTGCCTTGTTCCTGAGAGTCATCCATGTGAATTAAAAAAAAAGTCATCCGTGTGAATAAAAAGCCATCCTTTTTACTGCTGAGTAGTGTTCCATTATGTGTTATATCATTTGTGTGTTCACTGAGCAGCTGATAGTGGGATATTTAAAGTTCTAAACAATGAGAACTAATGGTTTCATTTACTTCCTATCCTAAGCAACAACGCAGAACTTAAAAATGTAACTAGTAAATGAATAATGTTTGAATGGTAAAAAGCTCTTCATTTTTACTTTCCTAAAAGCAATCGTTGGATGGTTGTTCCCTCAGTCTCTGCTCCAATTTTATCCCTGCATATCTTCTAGTCAAGACAAATTTTGGGTTGAAGGTTTTGTGGGTAGATTGATGTCCTCCTCCCTCCTCTGAAAGTTCTGCCTGGCTATAGAGGTGGTTATTTCAGTCTCCGTATTGATCTCTGGTAGGAATCTAAGCTAGGGTCACCATCATATCTGTTCCCATCCCAGGTCTCCAGCTAGTCACCAGAGATGTCTTCCCCATACCCCCTCAAATTTCCATTTTCACTTCCAGGCCTCTCTCACCCCCCTTTTCCCCCACACTTGATTGTCATGCCCCTTCTGTTCTTCCCCTCATCTCCTACCCAGTTTCTGGTCTCCATCAACTTCTCTTGACTAATTTAATCATATCTCCTTCTGTTTCTAAGAATTTTTGTGGCTAAGGGTTGGAGAGATGGTCAATGATTAAGAGTTCTGGTGGTTTGAATAGGTATGCCCCCCTCACAAACTAATGTGTTTGAATGTTAGGCCCTTAGGAAGTGGCACTATTAGGTAGTATGATCTTGTAGTGTATCTGTGGTCTTGCTGAAGTAAGTAAGTCACTGGGGAAGGGATTTGAGGTCTTCTTGCTCAAACAATGTTCAGTGTAATAGTCTCTCCTTGCTGCCTGCAGTTCAAGATGTAGAGCTTTCAGTTCCTTCTCCTGTGCCATGTCTGCCTGCATACCACCATGTTTCCCACCATGATAGTAATGAACTAAACCTCTGAAACTATAAACCAGCCCCAGCTAAATGTTTTCCTTTATAAGTGTTGCCAGGATCATGGTGTCTCCTCCCACCAGCAAAACCCTAATTAAGGTAGGAACATTTGCTGCTCTTATAGAGTACCTGAACTTGATTACTAATACCCTGTTCAGGAGGCTTACAAACACCTGTATTTCAAGCTCCAAAGTATACAATGCCCTATTCTGAACTCTAGAGGAAAACAGACAGATACACACACACACACACACACACACACACACACACACACACACACGAGAGAGAGAGAGAGAGAGGGGGGCGGGAGACAGAGAGAGAGAGAGAGGAGAAAGGAGAGAACTAAAACTAAATCTAAATAGAAAACTGATGATTGTGGTTAAAGCTAGCCTATTCCAACTTCTTGTATCTTGAATCTCAAATTTTGCTGTCAACATATCTGTAGAGTTCCATTTTGGTATGCAAGAGAATGTGTTCAGAAGTTTCAAATACAAAGATATAGAAAAATTGAGAAAGGCACAATTTTTTGTGTGTATCTTGGCACTAAACAAAGGTATCTTGGCACTTCTTTTATACTAAGTGCTTCTAAAGCACTTTGTAAAAATTCTTTACCTAAACTAAGCTTGCAAAGATTTTGCTTTCTACTACCTAGTAAGTTCTTTATAGTTTTTTATATTCAAATGTATTGTAAAATTCAATATAAACCTTTAATTAAGTATGAAGCAAGGGTTGATATTAATTTATCTCCTATTTATCTATATCTCTACAGTAGTGAATTGCTATATAAATTGCCTTGTGGTTGGCCCTTTTTTAAAAATCAGCGTAGATCATATGTCTCAGGATGTATTTCTGGGTTTTCCATTTATTCTATTGATATATACATGTTTTGTCTCATGCCGATTAAGTGATTTTAATTGCTGTAGCATTCTAGTAAATCTGGACTCTGGAGATTCTACAACCATAGAATGAGTATAAAAAGCTTTTGTAAATTAAAAATGAATGACAGAACTGATTAAATAATGATAATGCTGATTTTATGAAACTCTGGCATTTAATCTCTGCCTACAAAAATATGCTTCTGTTTTCTAGGATCTCACTAATAATGTAGTCCCATTTATGAGCCTGTACAACAATCACTTCTCAGAATGCCATTTCCTGCCTCAATTCCCATGGCACATATTTTATATAATATCTTGGACTTTTTAGACAACGTATAGAATATATATATCAGTCTAAATTGTGGTTCCCTAGTGGTTTAAAGACACATTTTACTCTCTTGTGTTTTGCAACAGCAGGCGCCCAATAAGTGTCAATAACATGGGATGTTATCAATTAACAATCAAAAAGAATTACTAGAAAACAGTACATCAGTGTTTACTCTCAGTAAATCAGATTTCCTGCAAATAACAGTACAGTTGCTACCCAGGAACAAGAACTGATAAGCCAGGAAAATGACACTAAGTCAAGAGAGTATGGCTCCTGGAAGACCTGATGTGTCCCTGTCATGCTGCAGTTGAGGAGCTGAACTCATCCTCTGCCTTTATTATGGCCCTCATTCTTCTTTCGTTAAGTGACTATATATTCTTGGATTAGAATATTGATAGTTTCTTGAGATATGCCTAAGGAAAGTACCTATGTGTCTAAATCTGCATGTTGACGAAATGATCTCTTTGTCACTGCAAAGTTGTGTTGATGTACATCCTGTGATTCCAGGTGACATGAAGCAAAAAGGTCAGGTGGCAGAATGTGAGGGAAAGCAGTAACACAGCTCAGTTCAGCACAACTTATATCAAGCATTGTTTACTCAGAAGAGAGAAGGATTCTCAGTCTGTAGAGTAAATGTAGCTTCAAAGGGGAACTCAAAAGGTAGGTGTTTTCAAAGGAAACTGGAATTTCCCGGTAGGAAATCAAATAACATTTGAAAGGTGACAGATACGGTGTCTTTATATTCAAAAATATCAAATTTAATGTTTCTTGATAAGAGTGTGTTGCTAGTATATTGAGCAGCTTTTGAAAACTTTTAATACATATTATGTAAGCAAATTTATATGACATCATCTGTGAAGAGATACATGCTTGTCAACTATGTTTTGCCGAGAATATACAGAAGGCACTAGTTTGTGAAAAGATGGTCTCAGGAAGAAATAAGAGTAGGTGATAATCAGGGGATCCTAAAATGTCTGAACACTGAATAACTGAAACAAATTTTCAGATCAGAAGAATGCTAATTATCATATTTTGTAGCCAGAGGATGGTGAGCATGGGGCACCCCACATAAGTACTGTTTGCCTAATAACAAATAGACGTAGGGCTGGCTTGTTATATGCTGCATCTGTGTCCTAGAACTGATGAACAAAAGAACTGAACAAGTTAGGGGAGACTTACTCCTAGCTTCCTGTTTGCACAGAAACCTTGTATTCTTTGGTTTGTAGATATCTCAATGCAAATGTTGAGCTAGCATGCCTCTGCCCGTGCATTAGCTTCTCTTTGTATGTCTGCCTTGTGTTCAAGTTTCCTGTCTAAAAAAAAAGCCCACCAATCATCTTGAAATATGTCCCAAATTAGCCACTAACTAAAGACTGTACTCACAAATCAGGTCACCTGCTTAGGCATGAAATGTTACAACTTCCAGGTGGGCTTCAGAGTACATAGAGACACCTTGTGTTTCATAATAAGATTGTGTTCACATTTGCATTCTTGTTTGGTTGTTATTCATGCCTTATCTGTGGATTTTGAACGATCTGACAGTTTCCCCAAATAACGAAGTGGTTTTTGATTGTCACCAACATTTTGAGAAAGCCAATCATTTTTCTGTACTCCCTCATATGTGGTTTTTAGTAGTAGTTTTAACCTATTCTCATTTCTCTTCAAAATTCAATCTCAGTGTGTGTGAGAGAATGTGTGTGTGTGTGTGTGTGTGTGTGTGTGTAAATTCTCAGCACACACACTTGCACATACACAAACAGATTATAAATAACATCTAATGATATTGTGCTCACCTCATCATCAATTTAGTAAGAGACACCAGCAGAGTTTATTTGCATTCTTCTGTTAATCAACTCAGTTTAGTGCTTTAATTTAGACATACTTCAGAAGCATATTTTGTCTCATTGAAATAGAAAAACGTTCAGCATATTAGCTTTGATCACGGCCAGCCTTACCCAAGAATGAGTAAGACGTGAGTGTCCCACCTCCCTTATGAGTGACAAATAGGAAACAAGCTGGAAAGATTTCTCCTACAGAATATGAATACAGAAAATGAGGAAGAGAACAGTAGAAGAAAGACTGAAGGAGAAAAAGAAAGGAAGTCCAAGGAGGAAGAAAAAGAAATAAGATTTGTTTTCACTCTACTAAAACCACAGATTATAAAATGTGCAGGGTATGTTGTTTCATTCAGCCATTATGCCTTTACTTCTTCTACCAGGACAGAACTTAAATTAACCTTCTGTCTCCAGTGACTGAGGTAGCTAGTCCTGCAGTATAAATGTTTTTACTTATTAGCAAGGCATCGATGACTCCTACAGTTAACACTTACCCAGATGATACCAAGTAAAATTCAATATATCTCCATTTAGCACTGGCCTTAATTTAATGCAGAAATAAGTGATAATGAGGTTTCCTTTTTAGTTCTATTTCCTCTAGGGTTGGCATTTTGTATGTATAACTGGCTTTTTTTCCTTGGAGTAACTTGAATAAGGGTAGAAATGATGTGCTGCCTTATTTGTTTCCGTCACAAATCTCAACCAACTACTCAATAAATATTTGTTAAATTAAATTATTTCTTTGATGTCTTAGCAGACAGTGCATTATAGAGCTTATTGATCATAATTAATCGCTTCATAACCTATTAAAATTCACCCAGTGTAACATAATAGTACACTCATCTTAAGATGTTTTACATAAATTGTGTTCCAAATTGAGTATCTTGTTGAAAGATTTCCTCCGCCCTTGCTTCTGGCAGCCTGCTTTTCCTTAGTTTGAAATATTAGTCTCTAAAGACCAGTTTCCTCTGAGCAGATTATCAAGATTAACAGGCATTTTGTGCTTTCTAGTCTGCGAGGAAAGCTCTTTCCTCCATTTCTCTAAGGAAACAAATATACTCTCTATTCTTCCTGGTGTTAATTTATGCTATTTTGTTGTTTTTGAAGTGGTAGTTGTTACTGTGTTTGATTACTAGACTTAAGCTCTCATACAACATTGAATTATGAATAGATATTTATAGATTTTTGGATTTTTTTATTTTGTTAATGTTTATTTATTTATTTATGGCTTCTTGAAATACTGGGGGAGAACATTGATACATAAACTTTAATAAGAAGCAGTCTTTGATTCTATATATGAAGGTCCTACAGTTTCCCCAAAAACTGTCATGAGCATAAACTTGAGCAGCCATTAACACCGATTTTCTTTTTCTTTTTAATATATTTTAATTGAAATACAATTATCTTTTATATCACTTGCCACTCTCTTCTCTTCCCTCCACCCCTCACATATACTCTCTCTCTAATCCCACCTCTATTCTCAAGTTGATATTTTCAACTTTATTAATATTATTATGCATTATTGTTTGTGCATACATGATTTCAGGGCTGCTGACCACCCTTCAGTGGACAAGCAATAAGGGGACTCATCCTTAAGAGAGGCTGGTTTGCCCTTTTCCAGTAGTCATTAGTTGCCTATAGCTATTTGTCTAGAGGCAAGATCCCCAGAAATATTTTCCCATTTCATGTTACCATGCTCACTGATATTGCCGTTTTTACACCTTATTTATGCACTCATTTCTATGAGAGTGTTTCACAATAGACTTCCCAGCATTATGGCTTGTAGAGTCTTTCAACTCCTTCTTCTGAAATGTTCCCTGAGCCATAGTTGTATAGACGCAGAAGGGTATAAAGGTATCCACTGGGATGGACTTCAAATCATACACTGGTTTAGCATTGGGTTCAGTAGGGGTTTCCTGTGATGGTCTCTATTTTCTGTAACAAGAAGCTTATTTGATGCGTGGGGGTGGCTAAACTTTCTTGTGGTTATAAGAAATGGTTTAGAATGTAGTAAGAAATTATGCTGGCTGAGAAAAGAATATAGTAGACTCTTTTCTTTTTCTGTTTTCTTTATTTTTTTATTGGATATTTTCTTTATTTACATTTCAAATGTTATCCCCTTTCCCGATTTCCCCTATGGGGTACTACTATCCCCTACCCCCTCCCCCTGCCTCTATGAGAGGGTTCCTTTACCTAGCCAACCCACTCCTTGCCATCTCCCTACCCTGGCATTCCCCTACACTGGGGCATTGAGCCTTCACAGAGGCCAAGGGCCTCTCCTCTCATTGATGCCCAATAAGGCCATCCTCTGCTACATATGTGGCTGGAGCCAGGGGTCCCTCCATGTGTACTCTTTGGTTAGTGGTTTAGTCTCTGGGAGTTCTGGGGGTTCTGGTTGGTTGATATTGTTGTCTTTCCTGCGATGCTGAAAACCCCTTCAGCTCCTTCAGTCCTTTCTCTAACTCTCCATTAGGGATCCAATTCTCAGTTCAATAGCTGGCTGTGAGCACCAGGCTCTGTATTTGTCAGGCTCTGGCAGAGCCTCTCAGGAGACAGCTATATCAGGCTCCTGGCAGAATGCACTTCTTGGCATCTGCAAGATTGTCTGGGTTTGGTGACAGTTTATGGGATGGATCCCTGGGTAGGGCCAACTCTGAATGACCTTTCCCTCAGTATCTGCTCCACACTTTGTCTCTGTATTTCATCCTGTGAATATTTAGTTCTCCCTTCTAAGAAGGACTGAAGGATCCACTCTTTGGTCTTCCATTTTTGCTGTTTTGTCTTGTGGACAAGGTTCTTTGCCTTACAGAAGCTTTGCAGTTTTATGAGGTCCCATTTGTCAATTCTTGATCTTAGAGCATATGCCATAAATGTTCTTTTCAAGAAATCTTCCCCGTGCCTGTGTGTTCAAAGCTCTTCCCCACTTTCTCTTCTATTAGTTTCAGTGTATTGGGTTTTATGTGGAGGTCCTTGATCCACTTGGACTTGATCTTTGTACAAAGCAATAAGAATGGATCAATTTGCAATCTTCTACATGCTGACCACCAGTTGAACCAGCACCATTTGTTGAAAATGTTATATCTTTTCCATTGGATGGTTTTAGCCCCTTTGTCAAAGATCAAGTGACCATAGGTGTGTTGGTTCATTTCTGGGTCTTCTATTCCATTGATCTACCTGCCTGTCTCTGTACCAATACTATACAGTTTTTATCACAATTGCTCTGTAATATAGTTTGAGGTTGCTTCACTAGCTTCAAGAAGCTGATTTCAACTGTCTTCTCTTGACTTTGTAGAGACAGAGTTAGAAAATGGGAAGAAAAACTTTTTTTTCAACAGATGCATGTTTTGTAATACCTATGTAGCCTAACTCTAATTGTATATACTGTATTTCTGCTATTTGGGGAGGGCTGCTGCAACTGAGAATCCAAGTGGTAGTAGCTTAGATGGGATTGAATAATTTTCATCCTCACATGTCTAACAGTCTTTTTGAAAGGAGTCCAGGACTTGTGGGGTGGCTCAGCAGTGTCAACATAACAGGAACATTCTTCAGTGTCATTGTCTGCCATGCTAATAGGATAGCCTTATCCCTATGGCACCAGTGACTCACCCTCACATATACCATTAGAATAAGGATAAAAAAGTTGATGGAGTATAGGCTACACCTCTTCAACTCAAATGCCATAAGGCAGGATTTGGCTACAACTTTATGTGAAATACAGAAGACATTACTCTACTGTCATCTGTGAACCAGAGGCTCCTTCTTAATAAGACAAATAAGAGAAATTTATCAAGGACAGCAACGCTTATTAGCACTCAAGTTTAGTTAATCTTTCTTTGTTCTCCCATACAAATTACTTGGTACAAGCTTTTGAACGTATAAGCAATTTACATGTAATCAAAGTTTATCATTAGTTATACAACAGGTCATTAGATATTAAGAACCATAATTCAAGGTAAGGCTTTACCATGGAATTTCCTCTCACCAAAAACAAATAGCTTCTATGAAGTTCAGCTTTCTTTGACACTCATCTTTTTTAATTATTTTATTTATTTCCTTTCCAAATGCTGCCTCACTCCTGATCTCCTCTTGCAAAGTTCTTTCCCCCATTCTCTCTTTGCCTCTGAGAGAATTCCCCCTGGGCATCCCTCTCCTTCGGGTGTCAAGTGTCCAGACAAGGCAGTACTCTTGAGATTTATGTTCCAGGGGCCTCAGTCCAACGAATGTATGCCCTTTGGTTGTTGGCTTAGTCTCTGGGAACTCCCAGAGGTCCAGGTTATTTGGCACTGTTAGTTTTCCTATGGAGTTGCCATCCCCTTCAATTCCTTCAGTCCTTCTCCTTAATCAACCACCCAGGAGGTCCCAGGAGGAAGGGATTTTAGGTCTTTTGCTCACTCACTAAACATGCAACTCTGTGTTAAGTAATCCTCATCTTTAGAATCCAGAGTTATCACAGACACCTGCAAAGTGCATGCAAGTCTTATCTTTAGATTTGCTTCCATAGATTGCTTATGTCTGTGTCTAGGATAACAGAAAGAGCATAATGTGATTAACAGTATAATTACAGCACAATCAGTTCCGCTCATTTCAGTATTGCCCTTTATATCAGCGTACTCTCCTTGCTTCTTCACATAACAAATAACAAGAACACAGGAAAGGAAATTAGTATGTGATGTGATTGGGTCTTTTTTCAGTTCCTCACACAAAGGTGATATCTGAGAGGGACCACTTGTTCAGAAGATGTTAGAGTCTGCTCCAGGGAGAAAGCGTGAAATAATTATCAGCTGCTGAGAACAAAGGAAGACAGGAATTGTTTAATGTTCATAGACTATCCAAAACAGCAATGAAAAATCAGGATGTAAAAACCGGTTTTGCATAGTAAATGTGTTTTATGGTAAAGATGCATTGCTTTGAAATGAAAGTACAAGGTACATCAACTGTAAGTGCCCTATTCATCACACACAAAGCTTCCGTGGTCAGGTGGCATTAATTCTGTGGTTTTGTATTGCAAGTCAGACCACAGGATACATATTATTTTACAAGGAAATATTGGAAATGGTTGGAGGTGCTTGCAGACATATTCTGGAGATAGAATAATGATGCATGGCACATTTACTGTACACACAGAATTTAGATAAGTGGAAGAAACGTTCTGGCTCATCTTAAAGGCTCAGCCCATCAGTCCTCAGGTAAGGTTTATGCAATGCCTCAGCACATACACATTATGTATGAAGAGAGCAGTGTGCACCAAACAATTAATTGAAAGCCTTGAAGGGCATAAGTATTCCATTAGCAGTCTCTAAACAAGAAGGCCTCTCTCACCATGGTAACCAGGAAGAGCTGTCAGAGTTTTTACAGCTGAGGCTTCTGTTGTTGCTCAGGGGAATCCAGTGGATGCCTTAATTTCCTCTGCTTCTAGACAGGTTTTCCAAAAGGTTATGGCATTTTTTGAGGGTTGTGTTTAAGGTTCATTTTTAGTATCAAGAATGAAATCAAATAAAGAAGCCCTAACTGAAAACTCTGTGTGACACTTTGGAACTTACTAAATAGGAGTTGCTCCTTCATTCTGAAACCTTGGTGCAGGGCATGAAAAGAAAATGCCATGAAGCTCAGAACTGTAATAATGGGTTGGAGAACACAGGCATGGAGGGACTCTTGGGGCCCATAGTAAAATTTATATGTAGACATATGATCACTTTCTATGAGAAACTGTGTCTAAGATTTTAATGCTGATTTTAATTCCAGCTGTTCCCTAATTCAACCGGAGAGGTGAGCAGCTTCTGTTCATTGGTTGGGTGCAAGTATCTGCATTTGACTCTTTCAGATGCTTGTTGGATCTTTTGGAAAGCAGTTATAATAGTTTACTTAGTGTAAGCGTCCCATAGCCTCAGCAATGGTATCAGGACTTGGGGCCTCCCCTTGAACTGCATCTCATTTTGGGCCTGGTGCTGGACCTTCTTTTCCTCAGGCTCTGCTCCATTTCTATCCCTGCATTTCTTTCAGACAGGAACAATTATGGGTCAGAGTTTTGACTGTGGGATAGCAACTCCATCCCTCACTTGATGCTCTGTCTTTCTGCTGGAGTTGCGCTGTACAAGTTGCCTCTCCCTACTGTGGTCCCTCTAAGGTCCCTCCCTTTGAGTTCTGAGAGTCTTTCACCTCCAAGATCTCTGGTACATTCTGGAGGGTCCCCCAACCTACTACCTCCACAGGTTGCCTACTTCCATTCTTCCTGTTGGCCCTCAGGAATTCAGTCCTGTTCCCTCTAAGCAATACCTGACCATGTTCCCCTTTTCTCCCCTCTCTAACTTTTCCCTCTCTGGTCCTTCCATCCCCCCTTGTGGTTCCTTTCTTCTCCCAAGTGGGACTGAGGTATTCTCACTTGGGCACTTCAACTTGTTGACCTTCTTGAGTTCTGTGGATTATATCTTGGGTATTCTGTACTTTTTTTTTTTTTTTGGTTAATATCCACTTACTAGTGAGTACATACCCCATGCATGTCCTTTTGGTTCTGAGTTCCCTCACTTAGGGTGATATTTTCTAGATCCATCCATTTGTCTGCAAAACTCAGGATGTCATCATTCTAAATAGCTGAGCAGCATTCCATTGTGTAAATGAACCACATTTTCTGTATCCATTCTTCTGTCATGTCTGGGTTTTTTCCAGCTTCTGGCTATCACTAATAAGGCCTCAATGAACATAGTGGAACACATGCCATTGTGACATGGTGGGGCTTCTTTTGGGTATATTCTCAAGAGTGGTATTGGTGGTCTTAAGGTATATCCATTTCCAATTTTCTGAGGACCCTCCAAATTCATTTCCAGTTTGCAATTGTACCAGTTTGCAATCCCACCAGAAATAGAGGAATGTTCCTCTTTCTCCACATCTTCACCAGCATCTGATGTCACCTGAGTTTTTTAACTTAGCCATTCTGATTGGTGGAATGCTGAATCTCAGGGTTATTTTGATTTGCACTTCTCTGATCACTAGGGACTTTGAACATTTCTTTAGCTGCTTCTCAGCCATTCAAGATTCCTCTGTTGTGAATTCTTGGTTTAGTTCTATACCCCATTTTTTATTGGATTGTTTGGTTTTTCTGGTGGTTAACTTCTTGAGTTCTTTATATATTTTGGATATTAACCCTCTCTCAGATGTGGGGTTAGTGAAGATTATTTTTCCCAATCTGTAGGTTGTCAACTTGTCTTATTGACTATGTCCTTTGCCTTACAGAAGCTTTCCAATTTCATGAGGTCCAATTTATCAATTTTGATCTTAGAACATGAGCCATTGGAGTTCTATTTAGGAAATTTCCCTCTGTGTCCATGAGTTCAAGGCTCTTTCTTTTCCCCTGTTTCATGAGTTCAAGAGTGTATCTGTTTTTAGGTTGAAGTCCGTGGTCCACTTGGACTTGAGCTTTGTGCATGGTGACAAACATGTGTCTATTTTCATTTTTCTACATACAGACAGCCAGTTAGACCAGCACCATTTATTGAAGAGGTTTTATTTTTTCCATTGTATATTTTTGGCTTCTTTGTCAAAGTTCAAGTGTGCATAAGTTTATGTTTAATTTCTGGGTCTTCAATTCTATTCCATTTATCAACCTGTCTGTCTCTGTACCAGTACCATGCAGTTTTTTATCACTATTGCTCTATACTAGAGATTGAGGTCAGGGATGGTGATTGCCCCAGCAGTTCTTTAATTGTTAAGGATTATTTTCACTATTCTAGGTTTTTTGCCTTTCTAGATGAAATTGAGAATTGCTTTTTCCATGTCTTGAAGAATTGTGTTAGAACCAACAATCATCTGTCTTTAATATTTCTTAATATTAATGGACTAAACTCACCTATAAAAGGATATGTCGTAGGCAAACAAGATCCAGCATTTTGCTGCATACAATAAACATACCCCAATAACTAAGACAAACACTATCTCAGAATAAAGGGATGGAAAAAGGTATTTCAAGCAAATCGTCCCAAGAAACAAGCTAGAGTTCACATCTTAATATCCAAAAAATAGACTTTCAAACAAAAGTTATCAATTATGATAAGGAAGGACTCTTCATATTCATCAAAGGGAAAATCCACCAAGAGAAAGTCTCAATTCTGAATATCTATGCCCCAAATGTAAGAACACCCACATTCATAAAAGAAACTTTACTAAAGCTCAAAATACACATTGAACCCCACACATTAATAGCAGAAAACTTCAACACCCCACTCTAACCAATGGACAGGTCTTTGAAACAGAAACTAAACAGAGACATGGCTAAATAAATAGAGGTTATGAGCCAAATGGATTTAACAGATATCTACATAATATTTCACCCTAAAACAAAAGAATATACCTTCTTTTCAGCACCTTATGGTACCGTCTCCAAAATCTACCCTATAGTTGGTAACAAAACAACCTTCAACTGATACAAGAAGACTGAAATAATCCCATGCATCCTATCAGACAACCATGGACTAAGGCTGGTCTTCACTAACAGCAAAAACAAAAGATAGCACACATACATGTGGAAACTGAACAATTCTCTACTCAATGATAATTTGGTCAGGGAAGAAATTAAAGACTTCCTGTAATTTAATGAAAATGTTGACACATCATACCCAAACTTATGGGACACAATGAAAGCAGTGCTAACAGGAAAATTTATAGCACTAAGTGCTCTGGTAAAAAAACTGGAGAGATCTTACACTAGCAACTTAATAGCACACCTGAGAACTCTAGAACAAAAAGAAGCAAACTCACCCAAGAGGAGTAAATGGCAGAAAATAGTCAAACTCAGGAACAAAATCAACCAAATAAAAACAAAGAGAATAATACAAAGAATCAACAAAACCAAAAACTGGTTCTTTGAGAATCAACAAGATAGATAAGCCCCTAGCCAAACTAACCAAAGGGCCCAAAGGCAGTATTCAAATTAACAAAATCAGAAGTGAAAAGGAAGACATAACAACGAAAATGGAGAAAATTTAAAAAAAATCATCAGATCCTACTATAAAAGCCTATACTCAAAAAAAAAAAAGAAAGAAAGAAAGAAAAACTGGAAAATCTAGATGAAATGGATGGTGTTCTAGTTAGATGCCACATACCAAAGTTAAATCAAGAGAAGGTATACTATGTAAACAGGGTCACATCCTATAAGGAAACAGAAGTTTGTCATTAAAAACCTCCCAACAAAAACAAAACAACAACAACAACAACAAAAAGCCCAGGGCCAGATGGATTGAGTGCAGAATTCAAAGAAGACTTGATACCAATATGCCTCAAACTATTCCATAAAATGGAAATATAAGGAACACTTCCTAATTCATTTTATGAAGCCCAATTACTCTGATAACTAAACCACGCAAGGACCCAATCAAAAGAGGAGAACTTCAGACCAATCTCACTTATGAATATAAATGCAAAAATACTCAAAAAAATTCTTTCAAACCAAGTCCAAGAATACATCAAAACCATCATTCACCATGATAATGTACACTTTACCCCGGAGATGCCAGGTTAGTTCAATATAGGAAAGTCCATTAAGGTAATCTACTATATAAACAAACTCAAAGAAAAAAATCACATGATTTTTCTCCTTAGATGCAGAAAATGCATTTGACAAAATACAGCACCCCTTCATGTGAAAAGTCTTGGAAAGATCTGGAATTCAAGACCTATACCCAAACATAACAAAAGCAATTTACTGCAAACCAACAGCTAATATCAAATTAAATGGAGAGATATTTGAAGCAATCCCACTAAAATCATGAACAAGACAAGGATTCCCATTCTTTCCATATCTATTCAATATAGTACTTGAAGTGCTAGGTAGAAAAATAAAACAACAAAGTAAGATCAAGTGAATATGGAAAGGGCGGAAAGGGAATAACAATTGAAAGGTAAATAAGAAGTACCAAATTTAATAAAGATGGAGAAAAAATTATCACTATTTGCAAATGATATGATAGTATACATATGTGACCCCAAAAATTCTACCAAAGAATTTATCCAGCTGAAAAACAACTTCAACCAAGTGGCCAGATAAAAAATTAACTCAAATAAATCAGTAGCCCTCCTTTATACAAATGATAAAGAGGCTGAGAAAGAAATTAGGGAAACAACTTCCTTCACAATAGCTACAAATAATATAAAATATCTTGAGGTAACTCTAACCAAACAAGTGAAAGGTCTGTATGGCAATAACTTCAAGTCTCTCAAGAAAAAAATGGAAGAAGATCTCAGAAAATGGAAAGAGCTCCCATGCTCATGGATTCACAGAATTAACATAGTGAAAGTGGCCATTCTACCAAAGGGAATATACAGATTCAATGCAATCTCCATCAAAATCCCAATACAGTTTTGGAATACAGACATGGAAAAATATTCTTACTATAGTTGTCTTTATGCTCAATGCTAGATCATGAATTTCTTATGTCCTTATCTCCTATAGTTGATACTTTAAGGATCTATTATGGCACATCAGGGGTCAATGAGCTATGACAGGATAATCGTCGTAATACTAAAAACTCATATTAAACATGGCCCTCCCACCAAGTGCTATAACCTTTGGAAAACATGTTTAGATGTAGAAGAAATTAAGGTACGCATATGGTAGTTAATTATATATGCCAATTTGACTAGGCAAGAGATGTCCTAAAAGCTGGTAGAACATTATTTCTGTATCTGTGAAGCTCTTTTTTAATTATATTAGCATTTGCATCAATAGACTAGGTGAATAAGAGACTTGCCTTCACCCCCCATTGATGTGCTAAAGGCCAAATAGCACAAAGAAGTAGAGGAAGGTGAATTTAGTGACTCCTTTAATTGTAACATCTGTATATTTCTATGAACTATGAAAGGCCCTATCATTGAGCCTTCAGATCTTAGAATTCACAGAGCTATCAGGAACTACACCCCATATCACACACCCTCTGACCCAGGTCCTAAATATTAACTATTAGACTGAGAATCATACTGTTGTCTCCCATGGTTCTCAGGTCTTCAGGACTGGCAGAATTACACTAAGTATTTTCCTGACTCTTCAGTTGTATGTGGCAGATTATGAGTCTTTGCAGACCTCACAACATTAGAACCAATCACTACATGAATATTTGCATATATTTCTAAGATGCTCTGGAAAAATCTAACACAAATCCCAAAGGAATACGCATATCTAGTATGATTCTCTTATATTGCTCTGTAGAGAGTGAAGTTTGTCCCCAAGGATGAGTTATCAAAGTCTCCTCTGTGCTTTAATTACCAAAACCAAATTTATAGATTCTAGATTTGAACATACAATTTTTATAGACATACTATACCATATTTTTCACAGAACACTTGAAAGGAAGACTCCAATGTTTGTGGAACATTGGTACATATAGACTAGAAACAGTATGGTGACATACACATAATTGTTATGTGCCCTATCATAAAAATGTTCATCAAATTGCCCAAGATGCAATCCACAGACCACAAGAAGCTCAAGAAGAAGGATGACCAAAATGCGGATGCTTTCACTCCTTCTTAAAGGTGGGAACAATAATATCCATAAGAGGAGATATGGAGGCAAAGTTTAGAGCAGAGACTAAAGGAACAGCCATTCAGAGCCTGCCCCACATGTGGCCCATATATATACAGCCACCAAGACTAGATAAGATTGATGAAGCTAAAAAGTACATGCTGACAGGAACCAGATATAGACCTCTCCTGAGAGACACAACCAGAGCATGTCAAATACAGAGGTGAATGCTAGCAGCAAACCACTGAACTGAGAATGGGACCCCCTTTGGGGAAATTAGAGGAAGGATTGAAAGAGCTGAAGGGGCTTGCAACCCCACAAGAACATGCTAACCAACCAGAGCTTCCAGGAACTAAACCACTACCCAAAGACTATACAGTTGACCCAGGGCTCCAACTGCCTATGTAGCAGAGAATAGCCTGTTGAGGCACCAGTGGAAGGGGAAGCCCTTGGTACTGCCAAGGTTGGACCCCAGTGCAGGGGAATGTCGGGGAGTGGTAAGGGGGAGTGAATAGGGGGGAACACTCTTATGGGGGAGGGGAAAGGGATGGGGGCTTATGAACAAGAAACCTGTAAAGGGAATAACATTTGAAATGTAAATAAAGAAATATATCCAATAAAAAAAGAAAAAATATTCATTAATGGATCTGTGCAGCATATCTCATCAAATTATCCTCCTTTTTTTCCTTTGCACATAGAAATATAAAAGGATTTTTTCTAGAATACAATTTTCCTTGAATATAACAGATTCCTGAAGATTATCATTCATTTAATTATAAGATCATCCCATTACCATTCAATTTAAAATTTTTAGTCTAAACTAAGTTATAAATGAACATAAATAAGTTACAAAAAACAGAATAAATTTGACACTAGCATATGGAGAAGAGTCAACATCAGTCAACAGAGAATAGTACTATTTAAATAGTAAATGTGAACTAAGAAAGAATTGCTAGAAATAAAAGAATAAATCAAAATACGTCATTCATTCATTAAGATAACAAAGCATTTTATGCACACACACTGAGAATCTGGTCAACAGGACTTTAGTAGAGCAAGGATTGTGAAAGAAAGAGATAGAAAAGTATAGAGGCTATTGAGAAGAACATACAGATGGTAGCCAGGAGAGCCCATCAGGTTACAGACTAGCATTAGCTCTAACTCATGATGATTACATCAACTAAATCTGAGAGTAGGGGTTCTATAGGATGGAATTCATAAAGATAAACTATGTATTTACTAACATTGTGAAGCCTAGAAACCAAAGTTGTTAGTGACCAGAAATGGAGGGTGGTGGGGAAGAGACATGAACATAGCAGGGCACAGCTTCAAAGTGGTCATGATAAAACCCATGATTTTGTATGCTAACCTGAAAATTAATTCATTAAACAAGAAGTCTTTCTACATCTTCATCTCAGAAGTACTCAGAACTGTAAGAAACACTGTTGTGAACATTCACAGCTGTCCTCTGATGTGAGCTTCTGCAGAGCCCTGCCTGGTCCTGATGGGGACAGAGTGACACGGTTCCTGCCCCTGGGACAGAGCCCCAGTCTGACCCTCCATGAATGGCATGGCTGTTGTGGGCATAAGATTGTTTATATGATAGTGTACATATTTTCACATTTCTCTGAGGAATGTCCACTCTGTTAATGTTAATGACTCCATGATAATCTGAGATAGCAGGAGTCCAGGAGCTCTCAACAAAATAGTACATGCTGGGACCTTCAGGACAGCCCTAAGGGCTTTGGAAAAGAGCATGAGTTCAGAATATACATATAATCTCTCAACTATACAAAATATAGGATGCAATATGAATTATGAGGGGCTTCATGGATTTAAAGGAACAAAGGCAGCCACACTATGAGCCAGCTTGTCAGAAAGATATAAAGGCAGGCAGATACCTGAGTTCAAGGTCAGCCCAGGACAGAGTAAGGTTAGTCCCAGGTGGGGTAGAAATTGTAATTTCAGGGCAGGGTCCCATCCAGCCAGCTCATCATCTGTGTTTAACAAAGGCAGAGACAGGTCTCTGAAAAATTTTGCAATAGTAATCAAAAAATGTATGCTTGCTGTCTCTTAAGAATCAAAGGGCTGAGGTCACAGGATGCTGATTCAAAAAATAATCTAAATGAAATCTGGAATAAATGATTTGATCGATATGTAAAATAAAAGACTAAACCTGTGTTCTGCAGAAGATGAGGAAAATCTAGAGAATTTTTAGGATAAAAAGAGAACTGTTTGGAGAGTTGAGACACAGACAAATAGACATGGGGACACATGGACACACACACACACGCAGGACATAGGCAGAGAGATCTCTTTGAATAGTAAACAAGCAAAATATAGACAGAGAAATCTCCAGAGAGAAAGCAGAACATAGAGCGAAAAGACTAGAAAAACCATATCAAACAGAACACAAGTAGTCAGCTTGGATCCATGATTTGACTTCAAGTCATTGTTTTCACTGATCCCAGACACCCTTCTCCATGCCAAGGCTGGTCCTTGACAAGCTTCATCACTAAAACACTTAAGGTTCTGTTTCTCAGTGTCTCCACTAGGTAGCATTCCCTGATTACTGCAGGGCATCTCAGTATTCATGCAGCAGCACTCTGTCACCTACCATACTGCCATTCCTGGAGAAGCAGTCTCTGTCTTCTGCAGTCAACAAACAGGGTCCTCCAACTCTATTACGAGGTCAGTCAGTCTTATTATTATTACTGAAGGTGACGCTCAATAGCTCAGCAATGAACATCACTTTTGATAGAGGTTGTTTGAGCAACCAAAACTTTGTTTCCTGGTTCTTACTTTAACACTGCACATACTTATGAAATCATTCTTATAAAGTTCAGTGTGGTTTTGTTGGAAGACCTCTTCATTGTTGCATGATGTGTACCAGTGGCAGAGACTGGAAGTATCTTAAATCAAAAATAGTGAAAACAGTTTCAGTGTATTCATCAAAAAAGGAAGAAAAAAAAACAAAAAAACAAAAAGCATGCTTTCTAAGAATAGCTCCTTATGCCAAACCCATTGTCAGACCAGAGAGCCACTCTTGCTGCAGAGGCTCATGCTGAGAAAATCTGCTGCAAGCAACAGTCACAGTTGTCGTTTGAGTAGCAGGCTGGTGAGAGCTGTGGTAGTAAGACTATTTGTCTGTGCCTGGCTGGTGTGCAAGGCCCTGTCATATTAAGGTGCGGCAAGGTGACGTTGCATTTCACATAAGTGTTATCCTCTGCTAGGGGCCCATTACAGGAGTCCCTGTCACATCTGTGTGACAGCCCACAGGTTGAGAATGCAAGCTGTGGTATTTGAAAAATGCTTATTCTAAACAGATTTTCGTTTCCTGCAAAGTTACTGCTCTGTCATTATGTAGAATCAACCCTGAATGTCCTTCATTTTTACACACAGAACTCATGGGATATCATAGTCACAAAAATTTTCATTAAAAACATACCCCAGTTATCATGTTATTGGAGAGATCACTTGTTTATGGCCTTTGACAGCTATTTATTGAAAATGCAGTAGTTGTGCTGAAGACTTCTACATCTTCTTTTTGGTGGTTCCTTGAGACCCTTTTGCAATAGATATTTTTTGTGGCAGGTGCTGTTAGTGGTGAACTGAACAGTGTAAAATTGTGTCATGCCAAGACAGTGAGCTAGGCTGACATGCTCATTCCATTTTAAAGAGAAAGAAAGCAAGTGAGTAGCTCACTATTTTTTATTTAGACCTTTAGTCAGACTGTTGTTTTCTTACTCTCCCAAATTTCTGGAACACTGAAATCTCTGGAACAATTCTAAGTGGAAGTGAGCATTCTTCTTACACATGCTTGAATGTCAACATAGTTATTGTTATTCTATAATCTGATAAAATATATAGATGAGATGTTAACTCTCTTCTCTTATACAGTAAGTCACTTTAAATTGCAGAGCACAATAACGACTCACTATGTAAAATTTATACACATAACGCACATATTTCCACTTTCCACTACATTCAAGGAAGAACTATAAAGAGGATGATTCATGAGTACATTTTAGAAGCATACAGTCTTCCACTTTACCATTTTTTAATTAGATTTTTTAAAAACTCCAAATTACATGCAATTTCAAAGCTAAGCAATGAATGCTGAAGCTATTGCTTTTAGGGGGAAAGGACTTCTTACATGAAAATATAAAATACTTGAGAAGTTGCTCTATGAGCTTAACACAAGGTCTGGATTAACAACCTAGGAAGATAGAAAGCAGGAACCCATGACTGAAAACTAATCCCAGAACAGTCAAATAAATAAATGTTGGCCATTTAAGTATGTGAACCATGCTGTTCACTTTAAAACAAATAGAGTAATTTGAAAGGGCATCTGAGGGCTCTTGATTTTCAGTGTATCTGAAGCTTGAGCTGGTTTGAAGGGCTCCCCTAACAAGGCTACCTTCCATGACAGCTTCTAAATCTCTCCTTGATCCAACTGCACTCTGATAGGTGTGGGGTATACTACCACCATTTCCTCCAAATTGGCACATTGTCTCTTAGAGAAAGGACAGAGCTCTCAGAACCCAGGAAGCCAATAAAATTTACAAGGTTCAGGAAGCTAATCAAATGTATTAAGTTCAGAAAGTTGTAAGATTCGCAAGGCTTCTCCACAGGTTATAAATTGGTAAGCAATTACCAGAAGAAACTCTTCCTGAGATCCTAAAAGTTGTAGAGGAAACTGCAAGAGTACAGCTTTTTAGATAAGCAGCTTCTTTTGAGTCATTTACACTCCTATAAGTAACACAAATTACTTTCTCAGTTACAGCTGCTGGCTGTGGATTCAGAAGACTCCTATAAGTCAGTAGCAGGCCTATTTGTCTAGGGATCTGGAAAAGAAGCTCTTTCCCTGCTGGAATAAGTTTGTGAAAAAAAAAATGTAAGGGATATATACACTTCACAAATGAAGACTGTATAATTGATCGAGATACAATTCAAGACAATCATCTTTCTGAAGCTCCATGGGCTTAAAGAACACACATAGGAAAAATAAGTAAAATAAGCAAAATGTTTTGTAGGATGATGTCATTATACAGGTGAAGGCAGGTACAAGGTAGAACGAGGCCTGTCGTTGGGCAAGAAGGAAGGATGGGCGGGAGAAAAGTTTTAGAGAAGAGGAGGAGACTGGAGACAAGAGAGAGAAGCAGTGGGGAGAACATGGAGGTGGATGTTAAGATTCCACTCTGCACACTTACAGATTGTTATGAATGTTCTTAAGGGATGGATGTCTACAGGGCTTTGTATGTCTAGGTGGGCAATTCTATCTTATCAATTGGATCAGGGGTTATTGCGTTGTGTGTTCTTTCATGTGGTGATTTAATTAAATTCAGAGAGTATGTGGTGGCTGGAGACATGTGTATGTCTGGTATGGTGGCAACCTGCCTTGGGAACTACATGGGTAGAGAGATTGTTGCCAGGCTCAGAGAGAGGCCATCAGCTGTGTGATATGGGGTGGAGCAAAGTGGGTGAGACGCTTTGCTGACTGAGATGAAGAAATCTATTAGATTATCTGGGGCACTACAGTGCCAGATTTAGTGCAGGATAAAAGACAACCCTTTTTTTTTTAATTTTACAGGAAAAATGGTTAGTGGGGAAAGAAATTTGATTAGAAATAGAAATTTTAAATTCAGACTAGAGAAAAGTTTCAGAGATGAAAAACATAATGAATTGAAAAATACTTATGATTTTCCTAAGGTTATATAAAAGAATCAGGATGCCAATTCTGGCCATTTCTACTCATTATAGCATTGAAAAACTTAAACAGATCAGTTAGAGAGGAGAAGAGTTAAAATGGAAGCAACTTCTTTGCCATATACAGAAAACACTGTCTCACAGCAGACTTACCGGGCCTCTGGCTCCTAGAATCTCTCTTCTCCATGTTCCGACATGTTTTCTAAGCCTTAGTCGTAGGTATTGAGCAGTCCATGGATAGTTCTCTACATTTTGACAAGTTGCAGATTTCTGTAACGCTCTCTATCTGCTGCAAAAAGACGTCTTTGATGAAGAGTTAAAGCCACACTTACCAGTGGGTTTAAGGATAGGATCTAGAAGGAAGTTAAAACTTATTCTAGTTTGGGTGAGTGGCAGTAATAAGTCTTTTCCTAGGGTTAATGATTGAGAGGACTGAGACAGGCTGACCTCAAGACAGGCTTCAAACTGGAAATTCAGGAGACTAGTCCTAGATCTCTATTTCTCTGAACTGGGCAAGTCCAGGCAGGTCAGTAATTGGAAAAAACCCAGGCCCTGTCATCAGAAGTTGTCCTGCCAACTGGTCCGAGGCAAGGGCAACAAGTCAGCAACAATTTTGGGGCTTCCTTGGCAATAGTTTCTAGCACCCCAAACCCCAGCAATGGTTTTGAAATCCCAAGAGATAGAGCCAACCAGTTAAGATAAAGGTCACATACCCCTCCGTGAAATTCCCCTAAAGTGCTTTAAAATGGACTTGTAAGCTCACCTGGGGATCTCCATCTTGTTAAATGATAGGCCCCAGCATGCTGGACTTCTTCAGAATAAACCCCTCTTTGCTTTTGCATACTATTTGAGTCTGCGGTATCATTCTTCAGTGAATAATAAACCCTTACATGATCTTGACAATTACAGGATTTCATAATGGTTAATATTATAATACTAGGCATTAATTCTCTCCTGCTCTGCAAGACTTAAACTGTATTAGATGGATGTTGGTTGTTCCCATATGTGTTATCACTGTACATTGGTGAAAAATTGTCATGCTACTCACTATGTGGTAGTTTATAGAATTGATAGCTAGGTAGGACTATTGATTTTTTTTCTCTTGGTAACCTGTATAATAACTTTCAATACTATAAGAGCTGGTCCTCAGGAAGGAGGTTTCCAGGTCATACACAGTTCTGTTTCTCCAAATTGTATGTTATCTGAGCAATACTGGCTGACCATCAAGTTCTGGGAGGCAAGAAGGGCAACAGCAATGGCTTATATTATTTTAGGAGTCTCTTTTAGTCCTGTAATCAACAGATCCAAAGGAAGACTCTATTGCTTGTTGTGTGAGGGCAGGGCATTATTACCCCAATAGGTATGACTTCATTGAACATACATACACATATAATGGGTATCCTATATGTACATGAAAGAAAGCAATATCCACAAAATCTAAGTATGATTCCCTAAACAAAACCTGTATAAGTATAATACCAGTTGACATGATGGGAAAAAACTCAAAAGACCAAGATTAAAAGCTACAGGAAACGAATGCCTGCTGAGAGAGGAAGAATTAGTCTTCTTAATAAGTTAACTGATCCTGAGTGATTAGCTCTAAACAAAGATACATGTAAGTAGCACTAACTGGACTCATCAGGATACAGAAGACATGAATTTGAGAGGGAGTTACAGGGTCATGGAGAGAGTTGCAGGGCTGGGGAGGATTACGTAAATATACTACCCAGGTATAAAATTCTAAAAAAAAAGTGCTGGGGGTGGGGAAGTGAGGAAGGAAGGCAGGAATCAGACAAAAAGAAAACTAAAAACAGTAATGTTTTACAACAAATTGGCTAGAGCTTGAGGACCTCATATTAAGCATAAGGATCAAATACTGAAAGAAAATTCTATACTTTCTCACATATGAAAGACAGAGAACATCAAAGCATAAGAGACCAAAATACCAATTATTCTCAGCTAGGAAGAGAAATGAGAGGAGGGACTGAGGCTATGTTGTTGATTATACCAAAACACAGACTGGAAAAAATGGTAATGTTTTACAGAACAATGGGATAACAGTGGCTCACAATAAACTATATGATATATTGTGAATAACTAAAATGAGGCTTGAAATTTCCAAACAAAAGAAATAAGAAAATGGAAACGCCAATTACTCCAAATTGATCAGAACACATTGTATACAATAACATGCTCTAGGAATCTGTAAAATTTGATTGTGCTATTTAAAGAAAAATCAAACTTCAAAAAAGCAAAAACAAAAACTGAAGGCCAAGCGTTTTGTGAAGGGAAATGTAATGCTTCTCAATTTTTATATAACAGAATTGTGATGCTTCAACTTCCTCTTCAACTTAACTGTATTTAGAATTACATAAATGCTGAGAAGATATACCTCTCGGTGTATCTGAGAAAATGTTACCAGAAAGACTTAACTGATAAGGTGGTACTCACTGTTAATGTGGGTGGTACCTTTTATATACTAGGGTTCCAATCAAGAAAGAAGAACCCTGTTGAGTACCAGGTTCTCTCGTTCTCTCTCTCTCTCTCTCTCTCTCTCTCTCTCCTCTCTCTCTCTCTCTCTCTCTCCCTCTCTTGCTCTCGCCTTTATCTCATTCTTGTCAGGGAAGAAATGTGACCATCTACCTCATACTCCCATGACCAGAATTTAAACTATATATACCTCTAATCTTGAGCCAAAATGAAACATTCCTGAAGTTGCTTTTGTTACAAGAGGAAAACTTAATATACAGAACATATATAAGAAAATTTCAATGTCTCAGGAAAATATTGTTAGAACTAATAAGATAATACAGTGGCAAGACATAAAATCAACATGCAAAACTCAATGTGAAGTTTATGATGAACTATTTAAAAAGAAGAATTACCACAAATTTGAGGCCTGCCGGTAATAAGTGTCTGGCCAGCCATGGCTAAGCAGCAAGATTCTCAAAAACAAATGAGCAAATAAAAATAAATATAAAAATTATATGATATGCATAACAGAGATTTGAAAATATGGTTAAGTATAAAAACATTCTGTGGTTCAGTTTAGAAGAATTTATGTTGTTATGCTTGGTACTGGATGCCTGCTAATTACTCAGTGCTAATTAAGTCATGGATAATGGAGGAAAATCTGAAACCACAGATGTACTAAACCAGCACAACCTCTAGCAGCAATCTAAATGTCTGCCCTTACACCCATAAATAAAAATAGCCTGCTCCTTTCATTAAGAAATCTTCTTTGCAAGTGCAGGCTGACAGGAACCGGATGTAGATCTCTCCTGAGAGACACAGCCAGAATACAGCAAATACATAGGCGAATGCCAGCAGCAAACCACTGAACTGAGAACGGGACCCCCGTTGAAGGAATCAGAGAAAGAACTGGAAGAGCTTGAAGGGGCTTGAGACCCCATATGAACACCAATGCCAAACAACCAGAGCTTCCAGGGACTAAGCCACTACCCAAAGACTATACATGGACTGACCCTGGACTCTGACCTCATAGGTAGCAATGAATATCCTAGTAAGAGCACCAGTGGAAGGGGAAGCCCTTGGTCCTGCTAAGACTGAATCCCAGTGAAGGTGATTGTTGGGGAAGGGCGGTAATGGAGGAGGATCGGGGAGGAACACCAATAGAGAAGGGAAGGTGAAGGGTTAGGGGATGTTTGCCTGGAAACCGGGAAAGGGAATAAGAATCAAAATGTAAATAAGAAATACCCAAGTTAATAAAGATGAAAAAAAAACAAACAAACAAAAAAGAAATCTTCTTTGCAACTGAGAAACTATTATATACTATCATATGTCTGAGAAATATACTGGAAAAAGTTTAGTGGTAAGAACTATTACAAATATTTTAGCATAGACAATCTAGACCATAAAATTATATTGAAACAACTGCCATCAAAATGTGACCATTCATCTCTTTGGAATATTAGTGGAATAGCAATGATAATGGAAATACACCAGGGGAGGGTTTGTTCTCTCAGAAGACACTTGTCAAACATCTGGATACTGATAAGTAACAAAAAACAAATCTGACACAGGGAGTCTAGTTTATGGAAAGAGATGGAAATGCTATTCCTTCTGATATGTGTTGTTTCTTCAGAGGACATGGAACCTTAAATATTTACTGAAATGTCCACATCTTAATTTTATACTGTAGAAGCCTGGTGAGATAAAACTCCCTTGGTCTAGCAGTTCTCACATCAATGTTTACTCCTCGATAGCTAAAATTTCAAATCGTGCTTGAGCTGGAGAGTGGTTAATAGCACATACTACTGTTGTAGAAAATCCAAATTTAATTTCCAGAACCCACGTTAGGTGGTTCATAGCCACCTGTAATTCTAGCTTCAGGTGACACCCTTTTCTGGAGTCCACAAGTAACTTCACTATAATGCCTACGCCCATATACACATGCTCACACACAAAAATACATGCAATTAAAAATAAAATATTTTTTAATTATCAAAACAACCCAGGTGAAGACTTTGTGATTCCTGAGTGAGTTAAGACTGATAGCTTTCTAAGAATAGCTTGTAAAGTCACAGGCTTCGTTAAGGCATCTTCATACATACCATGTGTGGTAGAACCTCCCCTGTCCATCATCTTCCTCACTATCTACCCCTCACAGCTGGCACTCTCTTTATCCCAGTGTTCCCCCCTTGACTTTAACACGGTAGGTTCAATTACCTCCTACTCTTTTTTATTTACTTTACAGCCTGATTGCTGCCCCCCAGTCACCCTTTCCAAAATCCACACCCCAACTCCCCTCTGAGAGGATACAGTTCCCGTCCCCAGGTATCCCCGACCATGGGACATCAAGTGTCTGCAGGGCTAGGTTTATACTCTCCAACTGAAGATAAACAAGACAGCTCACCTAGAAGAACATACCCCGGAGAAGAGCAACAGCTTTTAGGATAGCCCCCATTCCAGTTGTTCGGGACCCACATGAAGACTGAGCTGTACATCTGCCACATATATGCGGGGAGGCCTAGGTCCAGCAGTGTATACTCTTTGGTTGGTGCCCCAGTCGTGAAGAGCCCCAGGGTCCAGGTTAGTTGACTCTGTGTAATTGCTAACCCCTCTAAGGCCCTCAGTCCTTCCCCAACTCTTGCATAAGAGTCCCCAAACTCTATACACTGTTTGACTGTGGGTCTTTGCATCACCTGAGTCAGCCGCTGGGTGGAGCCTCTCAGAGAATAGTGATACTAGAGTCCTGCCTGCAAGCATATTAGAGTATCATTAATAGTGTCAGGAATTAGTGCTTGCCCATGGGATGGGTCTCTGGTTGGGGATGGTTATTGCCTTCCTCAATCTCTGCTCCATCACCAATTCCTGCATTTCTTGTAGATACGATAAATTTAGGGTTGACTGTTTTGTGGGTGGGTTGATATCCCTATTGCTCTACTAGGGTTCCTGTCTGACTACAGGAGTTGCAGACTTTTTTATGTTCATTTTATGGCCATTTGGCCATCTCTCCTGTCCCTCCCCACATCTAATCCTTGACACTGCCCCCAGCCCCCTTCCCATCCCCTCTCCCACCCAGTTCCTTCTCTCCATCTGCTTCCTAGGACTGTTAAATCAACCCGAATTGAGATCAAATCACACTCTCTTGGGCCTTCCTTCTTGTTTAGCTTTTTGGGGTCTGTGGAGTGTAGCATGGGTATCTTGTATTCTATGGCTAATATCTATTTTTTTCTTTTTTTAATCTTTATTAACTTGAGTATTTCTTATTTACATTTCTATTATTATTCCCCTTCCCGGTTTCCGGGCTAACATCCCCCAACCCCTCTCCCTCCCCTTCTATATGGGCTTCCCCTCCCCATCCTCCCCCCATTACCACTCTCCCCCCAACAATCACGTTCACTGGGTAATATCTACTTTTAAGTGAATACATACCATCAATATCCTTTTGGGTCTGCCTTACCTCACTCAGCACGATATTCTCAAGTTCCATTCATTTGCCTGCAAAATTCATGTTGTCTTTGTTTTTAGTAACTGAACAAAGTTCCATTGTGTAGATGTGCCACATTTTCTTTATCCATTCTTCAGTTGAAGGACATCTAGGTTGTTTCCTGTGTCTGGCTCTTAAGAATAAAGCTGCTGTGAGCATAGTTGAGTAAGTGTGCCCGTGGTATAGTGAGCATCTTTTGAATATATGACAAAAGAGTGGTAGGTAGGTCTTGTGTCTCCTACTCTTAAAGCTTCTCTTTCCTGTCTCATGGGCCCCACTAGTTTCATGATCTCTCTCTCTCTCTCTCTCTCTCTCTCTCTCTCTCTCTCTCTCTCTCACACACACACACACACACACACACACACACACAAATCAGAAGACAGGATATGCATATTAGAGAGACCATACCATATCGATTTTTTCCAAGTGTTGGCTAACTGTTCAATACAGTAAGTTTTTAATATCATCTTAGCTAGAATGACTACCCATTTAATATAGTAAGTTTTCGATATCATCCTAGCTAGTAAATTTACTAATCATTATTTGAATATAACAAATCTTAACATAAAGAAAATATTCTGGGAATACTTAACAGAAGTCATGAAGCAAGATACAGATGATTTAGAATTAGCTCGTTATTGTGTTTATTTAATTATTAATTCTAGAATCCACTGTAGATAGAATAAGACAATCAAAATCTATTTTCTTCAATTTGATTCATTTGGGCATATTTTCTTTCAGAGTGGATCTAGTTCATAAGACTTGTGTTACTAGAATACAGAAATATATATATATATATATATATATATATTAGAATGAATTTACTAATATAATTTATGCCTTCGTCTATAAGAATTATCTTTTACAAGAAAAAAAACAGTATCATTGAGTCACATAAAACTTGATCTATCTTGGCAGCCACATACAAAAATTATTAGAGCACTTCATTTTATTTACCACTTCTGGTGTTGTGTTCTTTTGCTTTTAATAACCAGTTTCTTGCTCAATAAATGATACAGAGAGTTCTCATTAAATTTTTAGACAAAGGTTTCAGAAACAAATAAACTAAACATCTTCACTGGGATATCAAAACTCAGATTCCTCTATAGTTCTATGTTGTTAATCTGTGCTATATTCCATAAAAGAACTTAGCTATCTAATGCTGACACTTTCTGTAAGTGTGAAACCTGTAGAACATCCTTTCTGTTCACACCATCCTCAGTCATAATTGGGTCATGGTTCATGGATGAAGGCATAGAGCACAGTCACAGGTAATTCAATACAGCAAAGAAGTATTTATAATGAAGGGAGAACTGACAAGTGTTGGCAAAGCCAGTAGGGCGTTCACCACCAAAACACAGAACGAGGGGTTGGGGATTTAGCTCAGTGGTAGAGCGCTTGCCTAGCAAGCACAAGGCCCTGGTTCGGTCCCCAGCTCCAAAAAAAAAAAAAAAAAAAAAAACACAGAACATATATATTTCAGGACATGGATAGATGATAGACAGATGATTAATAATAGACAGATTATAGATAGATAAATGATATAGGTAGATAGATAGATAGATAGATAGATAGATAGATAGATAGATAGATAGATAGATAGACAGACAGACAGATTAGATAATAGATAGTGGTAGATTTTAGAGGATAGATAGATGATAGTTAGATAGAGAGAGTTAAAGAGAAACAGAAAGAGAAAAGTGAGTTTATTTCTAGGAGATAACCAGAAATATACACTGTAATGATAAAAATTTAAAGACACAAAGCTGATTTGGATTGGTCTCAATAAATATCCCTCCATTATCCAACCTGCTTCAATATCCAATAATTCTCAGGAGAAAAATAAAGCATGTATCATCTCTTTTATGAGGAAAAGTATTTATGCTATTAAATGGATTCGCTGAGCACCTTGATATCAGTCTTCATTAAGAAGTTATTTTGAGGGCTATCAAAATGAATTACTATTTGTAACAAATTTTAATGAAAATGTAGAAATTTCTTCTGTTTTAACATTGGAGAAAATTTCCTATTGAGATTCCAGCACAACATATTTTTTGCATACGTAAGTTTGATATCCAAGTAATTTCTTAGTATTTTGTTCTGTTTTCACTGTGCTGCTCAGACTTAAAGACTCAAAGAATGATGCACATGATCACACAATGCTTCCTATTTAAATAACGGATATATATCTAGACGTTTTTGAATGAATAGAAGGGATGACATTATGAAATGCATGTATGTGAACTAGACCTTAGGTAATTTTTACCCATTTGACCTGTCATTGAACAAACTCATAGGCCAACTTGAAATGTCTGAACTCTATCTCAAGTAAGCAGACAGAATAGATAATCATATAAATTATTAATTCACAGGAAATTATGTGCACTGTTGTGCCAATTTTAGAGAACTCAAAACAAATACTGTTCATTATAGGTATATAAGTAGAAACACAATAGTCCCTACACAAATTTAATGGAAGGGCTAAGGTCTGAAGGTAAAACTTCACTTGTATCTGTAATGCTCTATAGTTTTTTTATGATAAAGATTGAACCAATGGCTTATACACAGTAGAAAAAGTGTACCGTTGAGCTATATGATGCTTAATGGTTTAAATTTAAAGTAGATTTTACTTTTAAAATTGTGCGCATCTTAAAATTCTTAAAAACCACGAGTTCTCTAAGTATAATATAATAATATAAATATATTTGAATCCAGTTTCAAATTTTGTATCAAAATACCTGATTCTGAGTATTTTTTGAAAATAGGAAAGGAGGAGTGAAGGATCCAATAAAGGTTGTACCACAGGCCTATAATCCCAGTACTTCATAGTCCAAAGTATGAGGATTACAAGTTCAAAGTCCCAGTCTAAATTATGTAGCAACCTGTCTCAGAAAAAAAAAAAGAATTATAAAAGGAAAGAAGGAAGGAAGGAGGGAGAGGAGAAAAGGGAAGGACAGAGGGAGGGAGGAGGAGGGAGGGGAGGAGGGAGGGAAGGAGGGAGGGAGGAGGGAGGAGGAGGGAGGAGGAAGGAAAAGAGTAAGAAAATAAAATGTGAAGGGAGTAGAGGGGTATTGATTCTGGTGAGGGATCATCTTCCAATTGCAATGCAACATGGAAAGTGACATAATGGTGTCCAGAAGAAATCACACATCAAGGCAGAAATCCAGAAAAGGACTCAGGATCAAGCACTCTTTAATGGTGACATACTCTAATAGAACCAATTCATTCTTCCCTGCACTGGACAAAGTTCCTGTGTTCTAGCATCACCCACAAGGCTCCACATCTTAAAAGTTCCACCAGCTTTTAAAACTGCCACAGGGAAAACAGAGCTTCCAATGTCACATGCCATGAGCTATATTCAAATTCTACCTAAGCCTTTGCTAGCAAAGGCTATGAGCAATGTAGAGTTGATCTGGATGAAGGAAGTGTCAAACGTATTTGTGCTATTACAGGTGCCAAGTCAGAAGAGGTGATATTTGAATATACTCTTGGTGATGAGCAGGGATTCTCTGTTTAAACCTATAAAAACAGTGAATATATCCAGAGGAAAGACACAGCCTATGCAAAGATAAATTAGGGCAAATTCAAAGTGCTCAAATTTCAATAGTTATAAAGTCAAATGTGGTTGAAAAGGACTGGGGTTGAAGGATTTACTATATTTGGGGAAAAACAGGAGACTGGAGTATAAAAACAGAATTATCAATTTGTTACTACATTCTCTGTATTAATACAATTTATTATCTGACAATTTTATATATGTATATAATAAGGCTTTTAACTCCCTACACTTTTCACATCTATCAGGTCTACCTCTTTTTCTCTTGTTATGTCTTTTCATTTTGTATTGTGTGGCCCATCGAGATTAACTAAAGCCGAGAAACCATAGATAAGGAACTACTAATCAATGGCCTTTACTGTATTTTTATAACTATGTGTATATGTAGGAAGACATATGTGCACATAAGTGCAGCATGATCAGAATTCAGAAGGTGACATACTCCCTAGAGCTACAGTTATAGGCAGTTGTAAGTTGCATAACATGACTGCTGCAAACTAACTCAGGACCTCTGCGAGAGCAATCTCTGCACTTGTACAATATGCATTCTTCTCACTGAATCATCTCTCCAGTCCCAGTTGAAGAACACTGTGATGGTTTGCATATGCTTGGCCCAGAGTGTGGCACTAGAAGGTGTGGCCTTGTTGGAGGAAGTGTGTCACTGTGGGGGTGGGCTTGGAAACCCTCCTCCTAGCTACCTGGGTATGCTCGGTTTGTTCATGGCTTCCATTGGGTGAAGATGTAGAACTCAGCTCCTCCTACACCACGCCTTCCTGGACTCTGAGATGCCATGCTCCCGCCTTGATGATAATGGACTGAACCTCTGGGTCTTTAAGCCAGCCCCAATTAAATGTTGTCCTTTATAAAACTGACATTGGTTATGGTGTCTGTTCACAGCAATAAGACCCTAACTAAGACATACACATAGCCTTTTAGATAAACATCAATGATGTCATGCTTTCCTTCAATTTTAATTGACATTTCACAAGTAATTTACATATTGGAAAATAAAATTATACAAGGGATTATTAAGTAGAGAATTGAAAGTATCATTTTATGCACACATGCGTCATTTAACTGTGGGACCATAATGGCCCAGGGTTTAGGAAGGAGGGTCACTAATGAGTCTGAGGGAACTTCAACCCCAGATACCTCAAACATGAAGATGGCAGAAGTTGGCAACCTCTCCCTTCCCAACCTAGGGCCATAAAGCAAGCTCCTCCACCATCAACTCTAGTAGGAATTTATTATCCTGAGAGTTATCAAGCTTCACTCCTTGTTTGATTTTATAAGGTACACACATACACACACACACACACACACACACACACACACACACACACACACACACACTACAGCCCCTGAGCATACAGATGAAGCATCTTCCAATACGTCTGCTCTGGCCAACGGTACATGGCCACACAAACTTATCTCAGGGGCATAAGTACCTCCACATACAAAGAACCAAGCCATTCTATGAAGCTGTTTCTAGGTGTCTTCTTTATAGGTACACATATCATCAACGGAGTTACTGCACTACACCCACCCATGCTAGGCTGGGCTTCCCTTTCTCCAGTCCAACTCAGTGGACAGTGGCCCTGGCTACCCTGAGGAGGAAACCGACATGTGGGATGGAATTTAACCATGGGATCTGTTTGCTAGCTACCCTTTTTCTATTTTGTGAATTAGAAAAGACGTGGAGAAAATAAAGCTCACATTCAGTACTGAGGCATTTATGCTACTTATGTTCATAGATAGATGCAGACAAAGCAGCTGCTCAATATTTTTTTTTTTGCAGCTAAAAAGCAAAACAAGAACAAAATAAGAAAAGATAAATGACAGCAGCCAAATCCAGGCAAATGACGTCATTTTATTTCACAGTCAAATCCTATTAAAAACCATTCACTTTTAACACTTAAAATTCTCTGGGACATTTAATAATACCCACATATTTTCAAGAACCGTTTTGCACAGGCGGCCTTCTTTTAGCCACAGAGCAGGCAGGGATGGAATCCTTCCTCACATGAGGAATGCTTTTCTTCCCTTCAATCACTGTCAAACCCAGCATCCCTAGAGATCTTCATAAAAGGATGAGGCCTTTGGCACACAGTATTGCTATCCAGGGTTGGAGTTTATATACAGATGCTGGATGATTTTTTTTTCGTCAGTTAGAGGTTTAGTATGTTTGAAATTCAGACGTATTTGCCAAATACACTACACATTTTTTTTGTAAATTATCATTCTTTTTTTGGATGTTTGAAGCATTTGGTATTTTTCCATGATGTTCTGAGCCCAGAGAGACTTCAAGGTGTACATCTGGGCAAACATGTTTCCTTCTGACAAGGTTGCAGCTTGTTTTCCATGAGCTAATTTCAATATTTTATAAACAGTCTATTCTAGGTCTCCAGAGCAAAGCTGAATGGATTACCAAATATCTGATTTTTATTTTTAACACCGCATATTTGCAAAATAAAAGAAGTCTCTGCATTGGCTGGGTAGGCAAGATAAATAGATTTGGAGCGATGTCTAGTTCCTGGTTCCCCCAGGCCTGTTCCATGTAAGGAATCCTCACCAGAAGCAGGTGTCAGTTCCAGAAGAATCATGTTAATGGTGCTTCCTGTAAAGAAGTTTAACAGAGGGAAAAAACATCTTTCAACCTCAGACAAACTTGGGTACAGGGACCACGCCTCAGTTGTTACTCAGATGCTACTAGAAAGTTGTTACAACCAAGACAGCAGATTGAGACATGGCTACTGCTTTTTGAAGACTTCCCACTTTTCTTGACTGTCTGTGAAAAGCAGAATCTTAGTGTTCCTGAGACCGTAGAGTACACAAAAGGAAAGGACTATGCTAATCGTATTCACCACTTTCTTCTAAGTCCTTAATGGAAGATTGAGACTCTAAGAACTGTTAGCTAAATCAATATTGATGTAGAAGAACCAAACTAATGTGAATATTTTAAGTTATTTTTAAATATGCCATAATGGAATAAAATATGATTATCTCTGAAATCCTAAAAGTAAAGAAGCATTTTGCTTGTTGTTTTTTTTTCTCTATAGCACAGTAAAAATCATCAGAAGAGAAATTCAAGGGAAAATGGCCCCTCCTTTTTTAAAATTCCAGTTCAGTGGGAAAGTGCTTTTAGTTCTTGCAGTGTTTCTGTCCACTCTCCCACAGATACCTAAAACTTATGAGAAAGAAATATGATATACATATCCCATTTCAGAATAGTGATGCTGCAATCTCTTTTTCTCTCCAACTTGGTTAGTGTTGCATCTCTAGAATTTGTCAGGTAGACTTTCAATTAATCTTGCTATGGAAAATAAATTCTGTTATTCAAGACCATTGCATTGAAATTTAAATGCTCTGCTGTTCAACGGTCCTCTGCTGTTTATGTGTTGGTGGTCTCAATCAGCTGGTGTATGTTGCCTGGTTGGTGGTCCAGTGTCTGAGAGATCTCAGGGATCCAGATCAGTTGAGACTGTTGGTCCTCCTACAGGGTAACTCTCCTTTCCAGCTTCTTCTAGATTTTCACTAATTCAACCACAGGGTTCAGCAGCTTCCGTCCATTGGCTGTGTGTAAATATCTGCATCTGACTCTTTCAGCTGCTTTTTTGGGCTGTTTCTTGTTCTTTAAGAACTTCATAGAATGAGTTTCTGACTATGTTTGCCCCTTCCCTTCCAATTTTTGTTACCCATATTCTCTTGAATGTGTGTGTTTCACTGGAGTTTGATCATCCTACAAATGGTAACACTCAGAGCAAACCGACACCCCCGCCTCCCATCAGCTATGAATTGGCAACAGCTCCTCATCTTGGAATGGGACTTCGTGTCCACCTTCTCTGTACTTGCTGAGGTATGATATAACTTGTCCTGCACAGGGCTTATGTTTGCTGTCGTTACCACTCATTTCTTATATGTACTTTGTAAATGTCTCTTTTTCTCAGAAGGAATGAGATGAGAGACATACCCAAGATTTCTGGAAATGTGCCAGGTGCTGAACTCAGTGCATTTCTATTTAACTATCCCTATGCCTTGGCCTGAAGCTTCTTGCCTCTGTCTAATCTTCTACAAACCCAGACTAGAAAGGCTTCAGCTCCCAGTATTTGCTAACCAAGGTCTAGAATGTTTCAGCATTTGATACTTAGTGCTAAATAAACTCACATCTTCTAGCTCTTTCTGAACTCTGGCTGGCTGGTTCAACTCAGCTCTTTTGGCACAAACTCCTCTCCAAGAAGACTGATTCAAACAACCTTCTCTCAGCTTCTGATTTAATTGTTCTACTTGGCCTCAAATTAATTCAGGCAATCTCTTCTTATCTTCTGCCTCCTCTCTCTCCCTTTCTATCCCCTCTCTCCCTCACCCCCCATTTTGTGCTGCTGCTGCTCTCTTAAGTCACCTCTATTTCCTGTGCTGTTCTCATTAAAGTTGGGCATATCCTATCTCTGACTCATTCTGCCAAATCCTTCTCTGATTTGTCACTTTGTCCATTCCTCAACTAGGCATCACTTTTAAACATGGCTGCTTCCTTCCACAAACTAAATTTACCTTCATTGTTTGAGATTAAAGGTGTGTTCTGAGAGTATGTCTGTATTTCAGCCAGATTACACAGACCTAGAAGGTCTCTACATAGGATTCCTTGCCAGATCAGCCATATTGCTAGATTAAAATTCTTCTATAGTAGTTATCCTGATGTGCCCAAAGAATAATTTTCTTGTATTCAAGAACTGCTTCTGGTTCTTAGTCTTTCTGTCTCCTCTCCCACAGTGATCCCGGAATCTCCTATAAAAGGAATGTGATATACATATCCCACTTACATATAAGTATCTCGCAATCTCTTTTTCTCCACATCTTGGTTAGTTTTGTAACTGTGTTAATCATCATCTACTACAAAGAAAGTTCTCTAATGAGAGCTGAGATGCATTAATCTAGAGGCATAACATTAGGAGTCAGTTTAACACTATGTCCCTTTACCATAACAAGTGTAGTAGCTTCTCCATAGAAGAGCAAGTCTCTGTATAGTAGGACACAAACTCATTTGGGTATATGATCAATAGAGATATAGCTGGATTATGTTATAGACCTATTGTATTCAGGTGTTTGAGGACCCATCACACTGATTTCCATAGTGGCTCCACTAGATAGTAGTCTCACCAATAATGACAAAGTGTTGTCACACCAGCATTTGCCATCATTTATTTTTTTCATTCTAACTGGGATAAGATCAAACCTCAAAGTAACTTTAATTTGCATTTCCCTGATAGCTAAGAATTTTGGACATTTTAAAGGGTGTTCTCAACTAATTGTATTTGACCTTTTGAGAAGTCTCTGTTTAGCCCCACACCCTATTTTTTTATTGGGTTATTTATTTTCGTTGTTTTCAGTCTTTAGTTCTTTAGATATTCTAGACACTGATGTTTTGTCAGCAGTATGGTTATTGTTCCAGTTCTGTAGAATGGCTCTTTACTCAGACAATAGTGGCCTTTGCTATAAAAAGGCATTTAGTTTCATTAGATGTCACTTATTATTCTGGGTCAGTACCTGTGTTCCTGGAGTCCTGTTCAGAAAATCCCTTATTGAACCAATGATCACAAATATATTCCTTACTTTCTCTTCTCTCAGATTCACAGTATCAAGTCTTAATTTGAAATCCCTCATTGATTTTGAATTGAATTTTGTGCTGAATGAGTGATAAGTTTATAGTTCTTCTCCAAATAGTTACTCAGCTTGACTAGCACTATTTGTAAAGATGCCTTTTTTTCTTCATACTGAAACTAGATAAGCACTCAACAACAATAACAAAAGAAAAGTATAGGCCATTATAATTTAGGAACATGCAAAAGTTCTTATTGAATTATTTGCAGACCAAATTCAAAAACACACCAAAATGATTATCCACCAAGGTCTAGTTAGCTTTATCAAAGAGATACAAGGAGTTTTCAATATACATAAATCTTTAAACGTAATCATAACGCATAAATAGACTCCAGGACAGAAACCAAATAATAATCTCATATGTCACAAAAAAAGACCTTTGTAAAATAACAATATCCCTTTATTACAAAGGGCATGTAAAACCTAGAAATAAGTGGGACATATCTCAACATAATGAAGGCAATATATAGCAAGGCCAAAGCCAACATCTTGTGAAATGAAGAAAAAATGCAAAATTCACAAAGCACTTTCCCTAAAATCGGGCATAAAACAAGGATGGCTATTGTATCCACTAGTGTTTAATATAATGCTTAAAATAAGAGCAAGTAAGGCAAATAGAGAAGATAAAGGGGGTACAAATAGAAAGAGAAGACTTCCAAGTATTCTTATTTTGCAGATTATATTTATGTAAGAACCTAAAGATTTCATCAGAAATCTTCTACAACTGACAGTTTTTACAAAATTAACACAAAAAGTAGTAGTATTTCTGTACACAAATGCAGAGCATAAAATCATGAAGACAATGTAATTTGCAGTAATCAAAAATATATTGTAAAAGTAACTTTTATTCTCCTGTTGTAACTGTCTGGGAGGCTCACTGCTTCCATCTGCTTAGTCCTGGAAGCTTCTAGTTTCTAGTACAATCTAATCTAGGCCTAGAATATTTTCAACTTCTGAGAACTGTTGCTGAAAAAGCTCACTCTTGTTCTTTCTGAATGCTACCTGACTGGTTCAACCTCCTCTTCCACCTGATTTATTCAATCTGGCTTTTCTCTCAGCTTCTAAATTGCTCTGCTTGGCCTCAAACTAACTCTAGTAATGTTTTTTTTTAATCATCTGGCTTCTTCCTATTCTTTTGCTTGTTCTGTCTTTACCTGTGTCTAGTTTGTTCTCTCTTCAGTCTGTTTCTGTAAAACTTGCCCAGTAAAGTTCCCTCCTTCTTCTTCTCTAAACTGCTCTACTCACCCTCTCAATTCTACTGTATTACTCTTCACAAACTCTAACGTGTTACTATACTGTGTACTATCTTCTTCCTGTACTGTATTCTCTCTTCCCTTTCCTCTCTCTACTCATGAGAGTTGGGCAGGCAAAGTTGCTCCAACATTTTGTCAAAGGAAGCCAAAATGAAATGAATCAGCTTTTTCATTGGTTATTAATTTTCTGTGGGGATGTTAATTCACTTGTAGTTTCAGATTGGAATTTTTAGCATTTGAGAGCCCCAACTCTACCTCAAAATATGTAATATGTCACCTTATTTTAATATTTAAAACATGAAATGAGAAAAAATAGGAATGAGTGATAAATGACTGCTTAGACTTAGAAAGAAAGCCATCTGGAGGAGAGACTAGTCTCTGAGGCAGAGATTCAGTCGTAGAACAACAGGAGTGGATAAGTTCAAATTAAATGACCCATTGAACATCACATCAGTCGTAACACATGCCCAGGGTATGACTGTTCCTTCTGCTATCATATTAATGACATCCACATCCATTCCATTTTGAGGAGACAAAATATGTTGCATAGACTAACATTATAAAAATTAGTATAAGAAGCAATATATAAACTTATGTTTTAATAATATTCATGACCTCTGAGAATTTGTCTCTAGGGAATATGTTAACGTTAATAATATTTTTAAATTAAAGAGTTGGTAATTTAAGAAACCAACCCCCAATTCCACCATTATTGCTGAGGAATGCTCATGACACCAAGAAAATAGAGGACAAGGAATGCACTGGGACAACCAAGCACTCAAGGGGAAAGAGGATGAGAGTGAAAAGTGATGAACTTTCAGTGGAGTTAGAACGTTATACACATTTTCTGAAAAAATTTATACCTCTATGCTGGTAAGAATTCCCATGGCAGTGACAAGATTCCCAAAGAAATATTATAGGCGACATGGCTTATGTTGGCTCACAGTTTTGGAAGGCTTTAAGCCCATCAAGGCCAGACAGTGATGAGAAAGCCTACATGCCAACATTTTTTAGGCCAGGATGCAAATAGAATGCATATTCTCAAAAGCATTTTGTTAATGCCTATTGTTTCAAATAATTCTACTTAAACCTTTTACTTCTTTCAAGTACTATGCTAAAGAATAGTATCAACCATATTGGGGGTGTATATTATCTTCTTAGTTCTCTCTGACATATGGAGAGGTATATTTTACTGATATCTGGAGATTCTCAGTCTAACCAAATTAACATTCTCCTGCCATCATGCTCAGGAGAGATGATTAAGCATGTAAAGGTGTTTGCCTTTGAGATCAATTGCTGAAAACCACATAGTGGAGAGAAAGAGAATTGACTTCTGAAAGTTGTCCTCTAGCAACACACATACCACACACACACACACACACAGAGAGAGAGAGAGAGAGAGAGAGAGAGAGAGAGAGAGAGAGAGAGAGAGAGAAACGCACAGACACACACACACAGGAACACACATACACACAGAAACTCACATACCTAAAATAATCATAGAAACAGTAATATCACACCACAAAATTTCTCCCAAAGAAGAATAACAAAAACATTTTAAATTTATCACTAAAAAAATCAGCATCCAAAGCTGAGTTTATGTCCACGTACATTTTAGGTAGTATCTTCACCTGGGTCTGAGGAGACCAGAAGCACATGAATTGAGGTTTACCAGAAGGCCCTGCTGCTCTACTTCTGTACTGCTCTTCACCTGCTGAAGTGTGTGACAGGCTCCTATATCACCTTCCATCTTGGTGACTACAGTCTTTTGCAAATTTATTTTTCTTAGACTTCTCTCTAACTTTATTTGACATTGCAGTTCTAAATAATAGATGTGAAATTCTTAACATCCGTACTGAAAAAAAGTTACAAAATAAAGTTGTATGATGCCTCCAGCTATCATTATAACTGAAGAGCTGGGAATATTTCATGATATTTTGGAAGAGGACTGTTATGAAATATCCACATTGCATTACTGTTTTTTGTCTTACAGTTGAGATGTTTCTAACTCTGCAAAATTTCCACAACCAGTATGTGGTTCTTTCAAGAATGCTCTATTTTTCTAATAGTCTTAATGACATGATAAATTAATTTAGGTATTAATTAATTTAGGTATATTTTTAAATGACAACTAGCAATCCTAACAGTTGGTGGTTCTGGTACTCTCGCATTAGTATTGTAGACAAATACATAAAAGGGGAAAAAAACAATCTCTCTGAAAACAATTAGCTTATCACATTTCTAAAGGATTTATTTACATTTGTGCACATGTGAAGGTATGCATGCCTATGGTGAAGAGACACAAAGAAGTTATCAGGTAGTTTTCATAATCAGACTTGCCTTTGTTTTTTTGTTTTTGGTTCTGGTTTTTTGTTTTTTGTTTGGTTTTTTTTTTTTTAGCTAGATTTGAAGCTGTCAAGCCCCCCAGAATCCTCCTTTCTCTTTCTTCTTCAGAACTGGAGTTAGAGGGATGCCTTAGATGCCCATCATTTTAAAATCTAAGATTCAACATTGAACCATCTCCAAAGCGCATATGTTACTTTTGATGATAATAATCATAAAAATATTTAACATCATGCCACAAAATTTCTCCCTATGAAGAGAATTTAAATAATGATGCAATTCCACTCAGTAAATATTAATTGCCACATTTTATATGTGCTTAAAAGCTTAATAAACCTAAAATATTTAAAGTATATTAAGTGTTAAAATATATCCATCCTAGAAATATAGTGGAATTATAATAGTTAAGTGAATTGTGGAGAAAGAGGAACATTCCTCCATTGTTGGTGGGTTTGCAGACTAGTTCAACATTCTGGAAATCAGTCTGGAGGTTCCTCAGAAAATTGGACATTTTACTATACCGCTCTTGGGCATATACCCAAAAGATGCCCCAACATGTAACAAAGACACATGCTCCATTATGTTCATAGCAGCCTTATTTATAATAGCCAGGAGCTGGAAAGAACCCAGATGCCCTTCAACAAAGGAATGGATACAGAAAATGTGGTACATCTACACAATGGAATACTACTCTGCTATCAAAAACAATGACTTTATGAAATTCATAGGCAAGTGGATGGAACTGGAAAATATCACCTGAGTGAGGTAACCCAATCACAGAAAAACATACATGGTATGCACTCATTGATAAGTGGCTATTAGCCCAAATGCTTGAATTACCCTAGATGCACAGAACACGTGAAACTCAAGAAGGATGACCAAAATGCGAATGCATCACTCCTTCTTTAAAAGGGGAACAAGAATACCCTCAGGAAGGAATAGGGAGGCAAAGCTTAAAACAGAGGATGAAGGAACGCCCATTCAGAGCCTGCCCCACATGTGACCCATACATATACAGCCACCAAACTAGATAAGATGGATGAAGCAAAGAAGTGCAGGCTGACAGGAACTGGCTGTAGGCTCTCTTGAGAGACACAGCCAGAATACAGCAAATACATAGGCAAATGCCACCAGCAAACCACTGAACTGAGAATAGAACCCCCGTTGAAGGAATCAGAGGAAGAACTGGAAGAGCTTGAAGGGGCTTGAGACCCCATATGTACAACAATGCCAAGCAACCAGAGCTTCCAGGGACTAAGCCACTACCTAAAGTCTATACATGGACTGACCCTGGGCTCCAACCTCATAGATAGCAATGAATATCCTAGTAAGAGCACCAGTGGAAGGGGAAGCCCTTGGTCCTGCCAAGACTGAACCCCCAGTGAATGGGATTGTTGTGGGGAGAGCAGTAATGGGAGGAAGATGAGGAGGGGACACCCATAGAGAAGAGGAGGGTGACGGGTTAGGGGGATGTTTGCCTGGAAACTGGGAAAGGTAATAACAATTGAAATGTAAATAAGAAATACCCAATTTAATAAAGATGTAGAAAAAAACAAAAAATACACATCATAATAAAGATATACATTATAAAAAAAAGGTGAATCAAGAACATTTAGCACTCTACCACGAAGATGTTTAAGTATGTTCAATATATGGAGAATTCTATAATAAATTCCCAAATTCTCATTATCTAGCATCAGTTATTATCAATACTTTGCCAACCTGCTTAGTAAACATTCCCATTGCTTTAACATTCTCACAAATATGCTTTGAAGCAAAACTCTAACATTCTTCAATCTAGGTAAGATCCAGACAAGAACTCTAAAAGTTCTACCACAATGTTGATATTAGACCTAAAACCTAGTTAGTTCCTCAAGAATTATAAAATAATATTATTGATGCTTTTACCACTTGTTACAGAAGTCTTTCAGCTCAATTCATGTGATAACTGCCTATCATGTTAAGAGAAAAATGCAAACTACTGATCTGAATATAGGATAGTGCTTAATTTCTTTAAATCAAATATAAAAAGAAAGTAGTTGTGAACTTTTGAAAACAATATTTTTAATGGGAGTTCTTTACAAGACTCACCTTCACTATAAAAGATAGCCATATTCTCACATTTTTCTACCTGGATTCAGATCCTATGCATTGAATATGTGTAAATACAGTGTCTGCAACTAGTGGGGGTGTGAATCAAGACATACCCCAAGCTTGTGCTCCAAAAGTGATGGATATCACTGTATAAAACATTTATACTTCATTGGAAGACATACATGCAGATGTAAAGTTCTCCAAAATATTTCTGAAAGCTCCTTCCCAAATATCCTGAGCCCAATGTAGTAGAAAGAATAACAAGATGTTTCCTGTTGATGGGAACATGCTTCTGAAATGCATTGATCAAATGCATTTTGTTTTCCATTTTTAAAAATTAAGGAAAATTATACTTTAGGAGACGATTTCTGTAGCTCATGCAAAACCAGACACAGCATATTACCTGTCACACTTTGCAGTGAGAATAGCTGCTACTTGCCAAGCATCTCAGAGAATCTGGAGGCCAGATAATTCTCTAGAAATAGAGGTAATTACAGTGCTGCATACTGTGCTTATCTCTGGGGATTAAAAAAAGAATATATAGTAATGGCTTCCATCTAGGAGGAATAGACTGAGTAAATTTTATTTATTATCTCTATTTTACCATAAATCTGAGCATTACTTTTATGGTTATTAAATCATGTAGCCTAACTATAAGCAGGATATAAATACTTCAGATTATTTTTCACTCAAATCTGTGGGCTTCCTGTCCATATTGTTCTGAGTTTACCTCTTAAGTACTTAGTGTTTCTCCAGATGCTTTAAACCCAGTTTGTTGTTTTACATGACATCCAAGCAGGGAATCACTGTCAAAATTGTACTATAAGGAAAGAATGGCTAAAGAAAATTAATAATGAATGACTAGTGTCCTTTAACAGACAACTCTCCAGGTTTCTCCAAAATTAACCCAAATGGCAGATGTGTTGTTTGTTAATAACTGGGATGGGGGAAGATGTTTTGCAGGTTTGTATTGGTAGATACTTATCTACCTGTCATTTCCAATCTGTTTCCCTACAGTCTGTAGTGTCTCTGTCCAGCACCCTCAGGCCAAAGCACATAGCACATCTTCACTCTCCCCCTCAAGATATATATATATATATATACACACACACACATATATGTCTGTGTGTGTGTGTGTGTGTGTGTGTGTGTGTGTGTGTGTGTGTCGCTCTTCCTCTGGAAACTGCTTCAACAAAATCCAACCCTCCTCTTCATTCTAATCTACAATATTCCTTGTCTTTTCACTCCTAATGTTCACTTTATTATCAGCGCTTTTATTATCAGCACTTCTCATACTATATTTCATGACTAGATATTATAAATATGGTCTCCAAGTAAGGCTGAGTATTTAAAGACAATTCAGATCTGTCACAAAAATCATAAAGCCATCATGACAATCTGTAAAAGCATGATGGTAGACCATGGATCTTACATTTGTTTTCCATAGCACTCACTTCAATAACTCAGTTATTGGTTAGTCCTCAATAAACCTAACCATAAAGTCTTAAAAATAAAAGAAAAATAACCAAAAACTCTGCTGTCATCCAATACAAAATTGATGAGTTCAAACTCCCCAACACTTGGTACCACTAAAATAATCTTAGTGAAATGTACTGACTTGGATGAAAAATAATAACAAGCACAAATTGTAGAATAAAAAAGTTGGCCAGTGAGATGAATCCTTGGGTAAAAATACTTGCTATCAAGCCTGACAATTAGAGTTAGATCCCTAGTCCCACATGGCAGGAGAGTACCTACTCCCCTAAGTTGTTGTAAGACATACATGATGGCACACATGTGCCCATACACATGCACAATAAGTAAATGAACAAATAAATGTAATCTTAAAATAAAAACAACACTGATAACAAAGATTATTTAATAATGTTTATAGGTTTTTTCTTTCTGTAAACATAGACCAGACTGAGTGTCTGTCTAAATCTCATTGGTGTTTTTCCTTCCTTGAGTCGAAGTACAAAGACACAGCATGAGAAGCACTCTGAAATCACTGCTTCTAAGGAGCTTTCATGTGTATGAGGATAGGCTGCATGTGTAATAAAATTCAGAAAATATCATAGTGTTATGTGCCCTGACTAACCATCATATCTAGTAGAAATCTGTGTACATACTGATTGTTAATTTTTATGCTAACTCTTACTTTATGAAGGTGATATGGGCATGAGCATTTAGGAGCAATTAACTTTTATTGAACCCAGAAAAGAGAGTTATGCTCACAACAGGAAAACCTTTTACATAAGAAAATATGCAAAAGCACACATACATTCATACACACATTTATACACACACACTCGTTATAACATACTTGTTTGTTGGAACCAACAAACTGTCTCATCAACTTGCATACTTACACACACACACACAGACACACACATATGCACATGCACACACACACAGACACACACATATGCACATACACACACACAGACACACATACACACATACACATACACACATTTATATACATACAAATAGTTTGTGCCCAAGCAACAGTACAGAAAGACCTCACTCATTCTGGATTAAAAATAAGCTTCAACCTTATTGCATAGAGAAAGAAAAAGCTTCTACCTTTTCATTGCTAAATAAACTAAAATCCTTTCTCATTATACGAAAAGCCTGCCTGCTGGTTTCTGCTGTCTCTGCAGATCTTTCTCAGTCTCTTCTTTTCCCTTCCCAGCCCTGCTATATTTTGCTATGTTCTTCTGTTTCTTCTACTTCTATATTTCTTCTACCTTGCTTCTCCACTCCTTTCCTTCTATACCCTTAATTCTGCTGTCTTCCCTGGCTCTCCTCATTTGTTTAGCTATTCCTCTTTGTAATGCTTCTAACATATTTACCTTCTGCCTACGTAATGTCATTGTTCCCAGTTTTTTGTAGCTTTACAGGAGACTAGATCACATGGCATTCCAAAAGTTCACAACAAGTTCAAACATAAATTTGAATCATAAATAAAACAACAAGTTACAACAGAGATGTTTACATGTGCTTCCATTAAGAGGATCTATCTAAACATTCATTATCTATCACTAACTCCACAGGTTTATTGACAGACATAATTCTTATGTCTAAGTTAACATGAAATGTCAAGAGGCAAATTATATTGAAGTTTTGTATAGATAAAGCCAGTTAATATGTTATCTTCTGTTCTTGCACCTACAAGAAATCATTTGTTCCTTTTATGAAATTTAGTAAATGGTTTCACAACCTAAAGAATATATTCCTAAATTGTAAAACTGTATGTGTTTTCCATCTAGTACAACTAATTTGGGACACATGAAGACTGGCAGAGTTCTAATTGCAGATTTCATATCATAGAGAGCCTTGATTGTAGCCATTATTTTTAATAGTTCAATAATTATTAGTATAAATTTATAAATTTTTATAGATTCATCATTAGGAATTAAGAATTCATCTATTTGCTTATATAGCATCACTACAAGACAGCACATCTTCATTGATTGGCAGAAAATCTGTTTAGTGGGGTGGGCTAATACCCATGGATAGTTATATTGATTTAATAATGACAAGAAAGGCATATCAATAGCAAGAATCAATCCTGAGACTTGTCCACCCAGCCTTGCCTCCAAGGACTCATTTCATCACAGTTTCATGGTGAACCATCTCTGAAAGATAATCTGTTAGGCTTAGCCTTTCCTCGATGGCTCCTGACATTTTATCATAAAAAATACAAATGAGTGAAGAACAAACGAGTTAAATACAAATGGGTCAAGAAAAATAAATGTTAGTATAATTAATTTACAATGCTTAAAGAGATTCTCAATAAGCCAGAAGTAGGTTGAATCCCAAGGTGAGATCCACATTTCTCCCAAATTAATTATCTGCAGGTGAGCTGCTGTGGGAAAGAAGGTATCTTACTGATGCAGCCAGGCACACAGGAGGTCCACATTACACTCTGTACCTGTTATTCTTTTGTACCATTCTAAGAACTCCCTGGCTTCCTTTAGAAAAAAAAAATTCTATGACCTCTTTTCAGTGAAAATATGAGTCAATTGTTAAAATTAGAGGACAACAGGTTTCTATTCATCTCATTGCACTATGGATATAAATCACAAAATTATGATTGATTAAAATTTTCTCAATTCTATCCTTAATACATCATCACTAATTTTAGCAATTTCATCTGTAACCTGCAGAATTTTACCAGAACATGTAAGAAAGTAAAAGTCTAAATTTAAACATCTGTTCAAATTAAGAGAAAAAAAATGCAACAAAACTCATCATCAAAAATTCTGCTTCATAGACATTTATACAGTGAATTAAATGCTATACTGGGTTATCTTTTTACCTGGGTCTGTATTAACTCAACTCACAATGTCCATTTTACCATTTCCGATGAGCATCAGTGAGATACCATTTCAGAATAGATAATCCATCAATATGGAGGTTTTTCCAATTAGGAGGAAGGAGAAACCTTAAGGAAGGAGAGGAAGAGAGAAATAAGAAGTAACCTGAATAACAAAAGACAAAGAACATTTAGAGTCACTACTAGCCATGTACCTGCAAGTATCCTTGTTCCTCTTGTAGTTGTTTCGATTTCTCTAAATATAAGTGTGCAGGTGTGTAGTGTACATCTAGAACCTAAATCCTTGCACATAACTTGCATATTTCACAAAAGTTTTGAAAGAAGGCACAATTTGTATTAAAGAAACATACACTAGTTACTCTTACTAACAACCAATTTCTATGAGATAAGAGTATACATGAACTACAGTGGATGTGTGGTCCCAATGATTGAACAGTAGGATGAGAGTCTCTGAGAGAAGAATAATATTCCTAGTCAGTTATTCAGAAAGTTTAACAGAGAGAAAAGACCTGAGAAAACTGAAAATGATTTTAGGATAAACATAGGTCAGGGGATGCAGGAAAGAAAAATCAAACTAAATATTCAGAAGATGTAGGGGGAACCCATGTGTGAAGGTTAGTGTCAATTGACAATTTGAAAGAATCTAGAGTTGCCTGGGAGATGGGTCTTTGGACATGCTGGTCGGAGACGATCTTGAGTGCGCTAATATGGTAAGAAGATCCAGTCACTGTGGGTAGCATGATTCCCTGACTGGAATCCTGCACAGTTAAGTAAAGGGAGAAGTCTGAGCATCAGGATACATTCATTACTTCATGGTATTGATTCTGAATGTGATGCTACCTGGTGCTCCAAGTTTCTGCTGCCTCAAATTCTTGTTTCTTTGCTTCCCCACCTTGAACTGTTAGCCAGAACAAATCTTTTTCCTCCAACTTGCTTTTTTAAAGGAATTTTACCACACCAGGAAAAGAAACTAAGACAATGTATGAATGAAATGCTGCCCTATGGTCACCATTATTTTCATAGTTTCTAACATCACGGCTATGAGACATCATGGCTATGAGAAGTTGTACTGGAACATGTTTAAAGCAAACATGAGAAGCAAAATCTCAGAAACTCAGTGTGGCTGCAGGACATGGTTTGTGAAAGAAAATACTCTTGCAAACCATGACTGAAAACAAAATTCTGACCCAAAACTGTGAAAGAATAAAATATTTTTTTAAAAGTGTGTTTAAACTGCAATTAGTTATCAAGAGGCATGGAGGGCTATACACTGGAGCCAAGGTAATTAAAGATCTATTTCAGAGTCCTTAAATAGGCAAACTGGGAGGAAAGCAAGAACCTCAGTCACATAAAGGAGGTAACCTCATTGCTATGCATGACAAATTAAACTTTGATGATATCCTTGACTCAAGGTTTGAAAAACACAAATAGATGTTGACAGTTCAAAGTACCAAAGAGAAGATGAGCATTAGTGCAGAAATACATGTGCAGAATTTATTTTAATCAAATAATTGACACACTGGACTCTGTTTGATATGTGACTATTCTCAACATGCTCTATCCTGTCATTCTTGAATATACAACGAGTTAAAAATAAATAAGTATAAATCATTAGACATCAGTATGGAGAATTGTTCTGATAAGCAAAATATGTACAGAAGGAATTACTCCCTAAATGAAGTGTACTAGCTAGAGCCAATATTTTGAGCACAGTGGAAATAGAGATGGAAGATGAATGGCAAGGCCAATAGACAGGCAGAGAGACAAGAGCTTGGAACTTCTTGCTCTAAGAATCAATATGTCAAATCCACATGCATTATAAGACTCTAAGAATTTGTTCTGAACTATCAAAGCTATCCTTGCTGAGGTGTTTTTCACAGAGCTCTGAAAAAGGGTACAACCAAGCAAGGGTAGAAATATGCTTTCTGCTTCAGTAAGATCATGTTTGCTGGCTAGTCTTATGTCACCTTGATACACAAACTGGAGTTATATGAATAGATGGATAGAGAAAATGGCTCCATAAGATCCAGCTGTAAGGCATTTTCTTAATTATTTGTTAATGACTCAGTCCACTGTGGGTGAGTCATGCCTGGCCTGGTGGTCCTGGTTCTATAAGACAGCAGGCTGAGCAAGCTATGGGAAGCACACAAGTAAGCAGCACTCCTCCATGGCCTCTTCATCAGCTTCTGCATCCAGGTTTCTTCCCTGTGTGAGTGCCTATCCTGATTTCCTTTGATGATGAACAGTGATATAGAAGTTGTATAAGTCGGGGTGCTCTAGAGTCACAAAGCTTATGGAATGTCTATATTGAGGGTTATTGTGATGACTTACATCTGTAGTCCAACTCCCCAACAATGGGCAGCTGTGAATGGGAAGTCCAAGAATCTAGTAGTTGCTCAGTCCCACAAGGCTAGTTGTTTCAGTTAGTCTTCTGTAGAGGTAGGTTCTAACAAATGTGCTGGCAAGTAAGTGCAAGCAGGCAAAGAAGAGTGAATCTGCCTTCTTCCAATGCCCAATGTTCAATGTAGGCCTCCAGAAGAAGACATAGCCCAGATTAAAGGTATGTACCACTACAACTGGATTTGAGACCTACTTTGTCCCAAGCTGATCTTAAAATCAGAGATTCCCTTGCCTCAGTCTCCTGGGATTAAAGGCATATACTACTTGCCTGAGCCAAAGCTTTTCATGACCCCTCTGCCTCAGGATCTCCATGCCAAGATCCGGGACAGAAACGTGTGTCTTCCAGATCCAGATTATGGGTGATCTTTCACATTCTAGATTATAGTTCATTCCAGAAATAGTCAAATTGACAACCAGGAATAACCATTAAAGAAGTATAAGCCAAATAAACCCTTTCTTCCTCAACTTGATTTTACTCATGGTATTTCATTGCAGCAATAGAAACCCTCTGACTTCATTTCTCTTTTAGTTAAAATTTTATTTTATTATGTCTATGTGTGCATATCGCATGTGTTCATTTGCTCATTTAGGCCAAGAAAAAACACTGAATCTCCTAAAGCTGGAGTTATAGACAGTTATGAGCTGACTTGGGTACTAGGAACAAAACATTGGTCTTCTGAAGAGCAGTAAGTGTTCTCAGGAGCTGAGCCATCTCTACCCCTAGAAACACTTTTTTATTTCATAATGCCCCAAGGATCTTTGTGATCACTTCATTTTACACAACACAGTTCATTCTCCACGATGACTCCCCAGAGTATCCATCTATTGAGCAACTACCCCACTTATTCTAACTTTACTACTGTTTGTAGTAGAGACTTATGCACTTAATTACAAGCATAATCAAATTCGTTACTATGCTGTCATCTCACGTTTAATTCTTTGTTCAAAATAACTCAGACAAGATTGCAAAGCATGTACAAGAAAACAAGATAATCATAGCCACAATGGGACTTTGAAGAAAAGAAAAATAGAAGAAGGAAAAATAAGTTTACAGGCAAAAGATAAGAATACACATGGAGATGACAGTGTCTGCCCTGGAGATAAAGTGTGTGGAACTAATAAGAAAATGTTGGATAGTAAAGTTGTGGAAATAGAAGAAAACATAAGTTGAGTTGATAACTCTACAGACTTGTCTTGTGAGTCTTTGAAAGAACCATGTAAAACATAAATTAGCAAGATGCCTAATGAAGAAAAGTGAATAGTTAAGTATATAATTAGGGCAGAATCCACAGGAAGAATAGTTGAAAACAAAAACTAAAAATTCTACACATGGAGAGTATCAGATATCCTAGAAGTAATGGTAGTTTCACTCCTATTCCCAGTCAAATGGGATGGAGTAGAAGATGAATTCCCACCAACATTTCTATGGTCACCCAGTGCAGACTACATTAATACTTACACTTTGAGCATGTTTGCAACAACAACAATGACAACTAAAAAGACGCAGGCAGAGAGGAAATTGTGCAATTCCACTCATCTCTTGTCCTCTTAAATCAGTTAATTTTTTAAAAGTTATTTAGGATCAATTTATTTTTATTGAACATTTTCTTTATTTACATTTCAAATATCCCTTTTCTCTGTTTCTCCTCCAGAAAGCGCCCATCACATGCCCCCATGCCCTGCCTCCATAAAGGTGCTCCCCCACCCACCCACCCATCCCCTCCCACCTCCCTGCCCTAGCATTCCCTAAACTAGGGCATCATCAAGCCTTCACAGGACCAAGGGCCTCTCCTCTCATTGATGGCAGGCAAGGCACATCCTCTGCTGTACATGTGACTAGAGCCATAGGTCCATCCCTGTGTACTCTTGGAATGGTGATTTAGTCCCTGGGAACTCTGGGGTGTCTGGTTGGTTGATATTGCTGTTCTTCCAATGGAGCTGCAAACCCCCTCAGCTACTTCAGTCCTTTCTCTAACTCCTCCATTAGGGACCCCATTCTCAGTCCAATGGTTGGCTTCAAGCATCTGTCTCTGCATTTGTCATGCTCTGGCAGAGCATCTCAGGAGACAGCTTTATCAGGCTCCTGTCAGCATGCACCTTTTAGCATTTCCAATAGTGACTAGCTTTGGTGATTGCATTTGGGATGGATCCCCATGTGTGGCAGTCTCTGGTTGGCCTTTCCTTCAGTCTCTGCTCCATACTTTGTTTCCATATTTCCTCCTGTGAGTATTTAGTTCCCCCTTCTAAGAAGGACTGAAGCATCCACACTTTTGTCTTTCTTCTTCTTGAGCTTCATGTGGTCTTTAAATCGTATCATGGGTATGCTGAGCTTTGGGGCTAATATTTACTTACCAGCGAGTACATATCATGTGTGTTCTTTTGTGATTGGGTTACCTCACACAGGATAATATTTTCTAGTTCCATCCATTTGCCTACGAATTTCATGAAGCCATTGTTTTTAATAGCAGAGTAGTTATTCCATTGTGTAAATATACCACATTTCCTGTATTCATTCCTCTGTTGAAGGAATCTGGGTTCTTTCCAGATTCTGGCTATAATAAATATGGCTACTATGAACATAGTGGAGTATGCGTCCTTGTTAAATGTGGGAGCATCTTTTGAGTATCTGTCCAGGAGCAGTATACCTGGGTGCTCCTGGTATTAGTGGTACTAATGAACTTTCAGACTCATCCATATACACTCATATACAAGGTGCAAAAAAGAAACCTCAGCAAACAGGGGAAGAAAACAAAGCTAATGTGTGTTTCTTCTTCACTATTGGTTATATATACAGAGGAGTTTGTATAATGTTAGCTACAGACGTCTCAGTGACTAACTATCCTTGCTTTGAAAAACTTCCTGCATGTACAGGAAAGAGAAAGACTCATAAGACTCAACAGTGGTGACAACATGTTTAGGAATAGTTTCATATTGATCAAGTATGAGATCATGTGAGTCTCCACAAAAAACAAGCTGTGTCTGTAGCAAAACATCTGTGTCATTAGCTGCAGCTCTTCTAATAGCCTTGCTTTCACAGTATCTGTGACATGATCATATACCCAAAGCTGCAGAAAACCATAATTTAGACACAAAAGGTCAAAAGTCCTGTCTATCTATATGTGTGGCTTCCTAGCAATCTGTCTTTACCCAAGAATAGAATTTATAACAGTAAGGATAAATTATTGTATTACTTGATCTTGGTTAATATTCTAGGCTGATGCACACAGAGTGGGCTCTTACCAGTAAAATAATGGTGAATGTAACCTGAAAATATTTTATTAAGTACAGATAGATGTATTTCTGTTCCTAAACAACAACAACAAAAACAAAAACAAAACACAATTTTGATCTTCTAATAAAAGTAAAGAACTTACACTTGAGTAAAAAGCTCTGCAAGGTATATATGCAGTTGGGTACAGCAAAGTTTGCAGAATCATGTTTTCTAAGAAAACAGCCCTGGGTGCACTCAAACAAAAGTAGTTTCAATATTCTTTGGTACAGCACAATAATAACCATTGTATACTGGAGAACTTTTAGATCAGGTCTTGAAAATTATTCATTTGCACATTTACAATACTGTACTCAAAGAACACCTCATTTTAATGAAGGTAAGTTCTTTGTGCATCTCTAAGATAAACTTGATTTTAAAAATATGAACCCAAAAAACTAAATGGATTGACCTACTGTATAAAAGTTTTAATTGTAGGTCAATTATATATTAAAGAATGCGTTTCAAAATATATAAGGACTAGGTTTTCAGAGGAATTGTTCTTAAGCCATTCTTCTTTTAAATACTTAGTAATAATAATAATAACAATAATAATATTACCATCATCATTTTTATTATTAAAATATATTTTCCTTCCCCCAACTTCTCCAAAATTCTGTTCACATCCCTACTCACCCAGCTCATGCTCTACGCTCTACCCCAATCTCAAAGAAGAAAAATGAAAATCAAAATTTATCACTGACACAGTGTTAAGACTATGCATCTGCTGAAACAGATGATCTGCCAAAGCAGATGATGTGCCAGTCTTTACAGGAAAGTCTTATCCTTGGCATTGGGGGACACTCTGCGTGATTCTCATATCAGCAGAATGCCCAGCCTCAAAAGATGTACTGCGCTATTGGAAAATAAATTAGAAAGGAAAAGAAACAATGTTGGTCCTGTTTGCACCAACTATGGTAAGTTTTATCATTCCTACTTAACAGGGAACAGTCAAGGTCAAGTGGATTCAGTAGGCAGAACCATAACTCATAGGGATTTCTTGCCTACATTTTTGCCAAATAACATCACATGAAGTAAAAATCTCACTTGCTTTTTCTGAGTAGACAAGACCACTACCTGTTCTCCTACAGCTATTTCTTATTCAAGATATCTGCATTATTATATTGGGAATTAAAAGTGACAAGAGACTTAGCCAACTTGAATTAAGAAACTTCTGTAACCAAAGACCAAAGACTTTGATTGCTTGACGAAAACATGGGATAATGATATTATTCATCTGTGTTGCCAGATGATCTAGTGAAATTAGCCCAGAATCTTTTCTTGGATAAGATCCATACACTGGTTGGGCCATCATATTGTAAACCTTTGTAGAGGATGGTGGGGTTTATATTTCAATTTTCTAACACCTCTCTACCAAAAAAAAAATCTATGCATAGTAATTTATATTACTTTGCCCTTCTAAAAACACTGTTGTACTAAGTCTCTCTAGAAAGTGAATTTGTCAACTCTTATGTGATTTCTTCATTCTTATCTGTGAATTCTATAAAGAAGAAGCCCACCAAATAATAGCTCCCAGTTACAACCAAGATATTCTTACCCTCAAGCAGCAAAGTGCAAAAGGAGGAAGACACCCAAAGAGCTGCCTACAGCTGTGTACATAGTGCTGGCTAGGGAAAGAAGCCCACAGAATTACCCTATGTTGTCTGGAGCCCAGCCTGCCATCATGCAATGCAGTGTTGGTGGAGGAAGGAAGACATCTATATGCCCCACCCACCACTGTGGCACATGGACAGACTATAGTCATCTAGAGTCCCCCTTACTGCCTTGCCATGCAGCATGAACAGAGGTGATCATCCACAGGCTCCTCTACTCTGTGGCCTGCTAGCAGGGGCCACTATAATGTGCAAGTATGTGTGGACAGATGGGAGAGAAAGAGAAGTGAAATAGTTTGAGTTTGAGCACTACAAAGACAGATGGAACAGGAGATGTGAGGGGAAAGAGGAATCACCTGTTATGAATAACCAGCCACCACCACTCGAGGCCATGGTGAAGTCAATGTTGCCCCTGAAGGCCATGTCTGATTCCATTGCTATGCAGTGGTAGAGGTCTATGTCAATAGCTTTGACTCTTATTACTACTAGAGAACACAAGTACATACCTGGTTTAGGCAGCCCTCTGGACATAGATGTCCAACAGTTGTACAGAGCTCTCCCTGCCCCTCACTGGTTGCAACATTCAGGAGAGATGGTCCTACTACTCACCAGTTGCAGCACCTTACCAAAGCAGCACAATGGAGCCAGCCAAGGTGGCAGGTGAGCAGGTGAACTAGCCCCGGAGGCCATGAGAGTGAGATTGCTGAGCTCACCATCGATCTGCTGTGAGGTAGAGTAGGCATGGGGTGATTCTCTCCCTTCAACTCACTCTGACCCCTTGCCACCTGTGGTAGATAGGACAGCTGCACTCATGGTCATGAGAATAGGAGAGCTATCCCTGCCCTTCCCCGGCTGTAGCACTCGGGAGGGCCCTATTCCTTACCTATGTTACACAAGGGAGCTGACTTTAATGGCAAATGTGAGAATGAGCCAACCCAATGGGTATGAGAGCAGGAAAGATGACCCAGGCCTGACTTGTTGCAGCACGTGGAGAGTGGGTTGGTCCCTCAACTGGGCTGCACAGCAGAGATGACTCTGGAGGCATGGATGCAGGTGAACAAGGCCTGAGGGCATGAGAGCAGAAAACTGACCTTGTAGCCTGCAGATGGCAGCATTGGATGGCCTAGCGAAAAGCAGTACTGGAGAGCTTGCCTTGGTATAAATAAGGGAGAGCCAAAAGACTGAGCAGCTCAGCTATCACCCAGGCCCAGGACCAGAACGTTGTCTTGGCCGATCCCAAAATCTACAACATCTGGGAAAGGGTCTGTCCTGCTGATCCAAAGCTACAAGATCACTATGACATAGGCAACAACAGGATAACCAGGAGGATTAACGATAAGGATCCCATAATTATGGTATCACAGAAGACAAAGACCTCAAAACAGATTGATGACTCATTTTAATGAACATCTACAACTGAAGATGTGTGGACAGGGGGATATACTGTGGAACACACTGCGACACACTGCAGCTTCTACAGTGGGCTATAGTCTATGCTTTGTTTTATTTTTGTTTTTGTGTGTATTTGTTGTTTGTTTTTGCAGGGAGGGTTGCAAAGGTGGAAAATAGATGTGTGGGTGTGGGGTGCATGATGTGAGACTCATTAAAAATCAATAAAAAGTTTGGAAAAAAAGAAGAGTGTGATAATGAGAAATCTGTCACATACTCAAGGAGTTAAAGACTCCTATGTTCTGATGCTGTTAGAATCGACTTCACATTCTTACCACTTGGAATCATGGCCAAAGTATGGAGCTATACATTTCACATGGGATCCACTAATAAGGTTGTTTCAATTTAGATTCTACCAAAATGAAAGAATTTTAGTTCCAGCTATATTACCTATATTTCAGTGATTCAAAAAGCCACAAGGGGCTGTAGCCATGCTATTGGACATTTAGCATATGGAAAGAACATCTCTATCATAAGAATGTTCCACTGACAAAGCCAGCATAGGAAGCTATGCACTACAGGCAAAAGAAACAATAACAGAGGATGAGACAAAGTCATTGGGAATTAAGGAGAGCCATAGTTTTTTTTTTTTTTTTAAATCATGGCTGCCATCATCAGTGTGAGAGAGGGAAGCATGCAAATATTCTAATTAGGGTATAGATCTTAGCAGAAGCAGCTAGGTTTCTAGAAGCTATGATTATCTACCTAACATAATTCTCTGAGTAGGATTTTGTTAATTGTAAATTTTCAACATTGCTTCAGTAAAACTTCTACAACCAAGGTAACAGGTATGATTCAGGGTGCCAAGGATCCCATTGTGAATGAATGAGTATCAACTTCTTTGAAAGTCTTTCAGCTCCAAGCTTCCTTTTCCTTTGAGTTTGTCGTGATGTCTGCTTCTCCTTTGTTGTGGCTGTCTTGTTGTGGTTTGGGTTTCTTTTTTACCGAAAATGAACATATAAATGCCCAAGCATTTGAGCTGCCTTACGAAGAACTCAGAATAATATGTTCCTTATACTTAACTCTTTCATTTATTGAGTAATATTTTTGTGGCTGAAATCATGACATTTTTCAAGAAAAGATGAGTGGAAAGGAAACTTGTAGACACAAGCATGACTCAAGACAAACATCTTCTGTGTTCTCTCCTACGCAGTGTTTGTTCATTGAAGTTATGAAGAGGACCACAAAAGGACAGGGTAGGTTTAAAGAGGCAAAAGGAGAGGGTAATGAAATTTATGACATGAAAGCCAAAGAGAGGACTGTCTGGAGAAAAAAGGAGACAGGAAGAGAAGGGTAAAGGGTTCTGGGGAGAAGTCCAGATTAGAATTAAGTATAATGACATAGGTGTGGAAATGCCATTATGAAGCCCATTAATTTGTCTGCATACTTAAAACTAGAAAAAATTCTGATCACTGATAATTTGTCTTCTGGTGGAATGCAGAGGAAGCAAGTGACAATCAAGTGAAACTTTGCCTTTATGTTCCCACTCTTCTGTCTTTGTGCATTATTTAGATTTTAGTCTAAAATTAAATTAATATGAGTGGAATATTTTGACTTTAATAACACATTCCAGATTCAACAAAGCAATCATCACTAAGATGACCTTTCTCATTTCTTATTTCTTAGTTCCTCTACCTTACTACGGCTTGGTCCTAAACTAAAAGTCCTGTAAATGCTACATTGATGCTCAGAGAAACATTTATATTTTTAAATATTTTTCCAGAAATATGGAGAAAAAAATCACAATACAAGCTACTGTCTGGCCAAGCTTCCATACTAAGTAAGGATTCTAGAAATAGGAGTAATATCCGTGGAAGGAAACCAGAACTATGTAGTAACGCAAATAGAGCAAGTTTTAATTAGTAATTAATGCAGCAGAAAAATAAAGGCTTCAGTGCAGCATAGCTTGCTCTCAATGCATACAGATGAGTGGAGATGTACAGCCAAGAAGCAAGGTGGATCACTGAGTGGAAAAAGAACTGAAAGGAAACGAAAGGAAGATATGTCTTTCTGTCCAAGCAGCTTGACAGATTTCTATCTGAAAGTGTGCCAAGATGATCAGATCACAGAGTAAGAAAATGAAAAGTTTGGTCTAAAATCATGCCTAGCTCTTTGAAAGTATGATCTCTGGTTGCTGCATCCAGATTTTGTATGCAATGAGATATTGGAAGGCAACTGGAGGAACCTGGGTGTAAGGTCTGGGAAGGCTAAGAAGAGAAAGAATCCCCTCCCTTTGACTCAAATTGTTGCTAATTCTTCAAAAATCTAATCCTCAAAGGTCAATTAAGCAAACGCTATCTCCTGTTCTTTAAAGGAAATATGTATATTGACTGCAGTCCACCCAGTGACCTGAAGATTAGCATGTATGAGCAGTGGTCACTCTGGACTGGACTCTAACGAAGCATCGTTCCTGGGTGAAACAATGGAAATAAAGGAGAAGCCATCAGCAGAAAGGCACAGGTCAACCTAATGTGGTAAAGGGACATGAAAGCACTGAATAATGTCAGTCATTTCATTTTAGGTAATGTGTCTCTGTAGAACTTTTTAAAAGGCAAATTGTCTTACTGCTTAGAAAACTTGAGAGAAATAGTTTTTTTAAAAAAAAATACAATACACTAAGCAGCAGTGAGTGACATTCAGGGAAGAGATGCTGATCCTAATGGTCTCTGTTCAGCATTTTGACTTTGCTTCAAAGAGATTAAGAAAATAAGAAGGATATTACCACTTTAAATATAAAATAAAATGATGCATCAATCATGTGTTTCTTTCCCTCTTGGAACCTCACAAATTTACATAAAATGCAGCTCTCAACAGAATGTCTTAATGTAGAGAGATGATTCCTCTATAGAGAAAGGCCAGCATGTAGTTTTATGGGGTAGACTGTGCATTAGCTTTTCTATCTGAAAAATAACAAAAGTTACATCCAATGAAGGAAAAAAGGGAGACAAGTAAGAGAGGTTTATCATTTGTCCCTTAATTTGTCTAATTTTTCCCTCATTTTTTCTTTTAAAAAATACTTAATTTTTCTTACTTCTTTAGTAATTCCTGTTTATATAACAATGGTCTATAGTCAGTATTCCACCTCATTAATTTCAAATTCACCAAACTTCTGATTTTCAAAGTTTTTCCCATCAAAAATATATAAGGTTTCTTTTCTGTTCTCTTCTGGTAAATTAAATACCTTGTTCCTAAATAATTTATATCATAGTCAATGATCTTACTTATTCAACCCTCCTGTCATATGTTATCAATGTTTTATTAAAATGAGGATGAAACATGGATTGGTTTCCCCAAATAACTCAGAATTAGTTTAAGCAATAAGTTATTTGTTCGTGTGTGTGTATACAGGCACATGTATGTGCACATATACAGGCATATTCGCATGTGTGTGATCGTAGAGAAGGAACCTGTGGCCTTGCACATGAATGAGCCCTCTAACACTAATTTGTACCCTAGCCTTTTTAAATTTTTTATCTTGGACAAGATGGTCTGTAAACCAAGTTGTATCCCAGGTAGGCCTTTGATATATGATCTTTCTGACTAGGTTCTGGCTAGCTGAAATTACAGTTCTATGACACCAGTGTTACCAAGACCAAATTTTAAACCTTTCCTTGGCATACTGTATGCACTCAGTTACCAACACCACCATGACTAGTAGAACTCTTGGTGGGTATGGCCCTGCAAATGAAGTCAGTATTGTTATTTCCTGTAGGTCCTTCTCTAACATGCATGCATCACTTTCGGGTGAGACTGCCTGAATCATCTCAACATCATCTGTACAGTGAACAGGCAAAAATATTAGACATCTATCTTTTACTGTCACATTCTCCATACTATTACTATGCCCTTCTCCCTGGGCAATTACCTAAAACATTTGTGACATTTTTAACAAGAATTTGAAGAGCCATCATTCCTAGCACTTCAGGGAAATACAAATTTCATTGGCTTTTACTCACTACATTTTAAAATAAATACATGAAGATGTAGCTGTAAGTACATTTCTGCCTGCTCAGTGATGATCTAATAAATGTAAAATAGACTTTGTTTTGTTCTGTGTTTCTTTCACTAGCTGGCCAATATACTGCAGTTCCCAGATGTTTTGATTGAGAAGCACTCAAATCACTATTACTTTGCCAAATAATAAAACAGCCTCTGATTTTGGAAAGATTCATCCTGCACATGTTAGATTTCCTTCTCTGTGGTCTATTAGCAAGACCAACATTCTATATGAAATAAGACATGATCATGCCTCAATCAACTCCACAGCAAACAGTGAGCTGTATGTACTAAATGTTATTAGAACTCAATAACCATGGTAAGTTGGTATGCCTCCCCCCTTTGAAAGAAGTCTAAATAATAATCACTTAAGAGTGAGAAAGAAACAGTAGTGTGGAGTTCTAATTAAAGTTTGAAGAGATTCTTAACTTTCTTAAAGATTAATAGCATGGCAGAACCTGCCTTTCAAAGGGGATCATTAATTTTCTTTAATTTACAGCTAAATCTCAAAGTATATTTTATTCATATTCGGAAAAGGATAAATGGAAGATCAAAAAGCAATAATGCAGACCTCACCAGTGCCCAGCCCCTGAGGGAACCATTGTACTGCATTTTTTATGTGAGCGACCTTTTCCTTTTAGTATTCATGAAAACTTAGCAAATAATCACACTGAATCGATTTCAGGGACATATATCCTTTGCTCTCTGCCTAAACTTAAGTGTGGTTATCTGACACTGGAATGCCCTTCCATTCCATCTTTTGTAAAAGCAACTGGACTGAACGAGTAAATGAGCAGCTGCTGGAATCCCCATCCCAGAGCACCACAGGCCTTGCAATTCATCTTCCCTCATTCGCACAACACTTGCGCTGTTTCAAAGTGAGCTCTGGGGCTATGGAGGAAACTTCAAGTGAAATGAACAGAAACCACTTCACTTGTTAGACAAGTGGATATTTAAGGTGCTGAAAAACAGAAAGTTAATAGAAGGTATCATTCGCTCTCAGTAAATCACTTTTAAGTTTAACATCTTAAAAGGGCCTATCAGGTATCTTGGCCTGTGTATCCTTATATCATTCATGAGTTTCATTATGACTCACTGACTGAGAAAGACAATGCTTTACAATGCAAGATTGAATAGCAGCTATTTATTTTCACTTTATAAGACAGACAGTTAGGAGATAACTTGTTCAAAGGAAAGCAAAAGGCACTCAAATGTCATAGGCTAAAGATAAGCCAGCTGGCACTATCAAGCACACCAGGCAGGCTACAATTTATAATTCAAATGTTGGAACGTTTATCATTAGAATGTCCAACTTCCTGGAGCAAACATTTATTGTTTGCCAGTGAGAGAAGCCAAAATGCTATTACATTGCACAAAGGGGTTGCAAAAGGATAAAAGGCTAAACAACCCATCTTCCCCAAACTCTCCATTTGTCAGCAGTGGCTAGAGGGAGAAGCCACTTGTGAGTCCAGGTGATATGCTGTGATTTGTAGTATTTCCCCCATATCCAATAGGCCTAGATATCCAGCCATGGAATTCTTTCCTTTTTGTCTATTCTTAATTTTTATTTACTTTTTAAATTTGTTGATATTTTACCATTTCATACATGTGTAAAATGTATGATCATGTTACCCCTATTACTTTCTCTCACCTTCTTACTTCTGATGACTCCTTTCTCTTTTTCAACTACACACACACGCACACGCACACACACACACACACACACACACACACACACACACACACACACACACATTGATGTCACCTGTGATCAGGTAGGCACAGCTGCTGGGCATTCATGCAATGGCTATGTCATATCCATATTCATAATATTCACAGCACTCTAACTCTTACAGTTTTACAGAGATGTTCCCTGGACCTGGGAAGGGGCACTATATATACTCTGTTTAGGGCTTAGCACTCAACAGGCACTTATTCTCAGGACACAAGTCATCACTAGGATATAAAGTATTAGTCTCTATAATTTCTTCTCCAAAATAGATTCATATTCATATGTATGTGCAATTTTCTATGATACATGCTAGCCCGGGTTTACAGGGTCTAGCTTGCTACCACACAGCAAAGCAGTAACTAGACAGTCTCTCATTCTCAGAAGATAGGCTATTAATTGATGATTATAGTTCAGAATGATGAAATAGAGAACAAAGTGAACTTGAACAGCCTTCAAGGATTCAGAGACTCCAGTTAGAGCAAGGGCCCTGTGAATAGATGACAGAGAAAGTTTAACAATTCTATCCTACTGTTGAATTTTTGCTCTACTCTCTAACAACTCTAGAATTCAAATTTCTACTGAACTGATTAACTACAAGATTAGTAGCAAACTACCCTACCATTCACAGTGACTAACCACAGGTAGAAAATAAGACCAAAAGAAAACAGCATGCTACCCAGTTTGGAAGTAAGATTCAGGGAACTCAATGTTAATTTTTTCATGACTTTCTTATATTGTCTTCTTTACTCTCTCTAGCCAGCTGTGCATTTTAATGGGACAATTATCTGCTATTCTCATTTATCCTAATTATTTCTTTAAAAATGAAAACCTTTTATGTAATTGTCAAGTTTTATCTATTTGAAAAAATTTATCTACAATCTTTATTTCCCCATGTGGCACTCACAATGCAGTTTCGATCATGTGGAATGACATTACTCATATTATTAATAACAGTCACCTTAACAAGCAAAGATATAGACGCTTTGTAGCTTTGGTTTTAGTAGAAATAATAGGAATGAAGTACACGATGTGAGAGGGAAATGTGGTGTGGATTAAGCCACAGAAAAAGCAGTTTCCAGAGGTGATAACAGGAAAGTCAAAAGTGAGAGTTGGGGTCAGTAACAGTGCGGTTCTCATACAGCACCACCCCTAGAAAGGAGTTTGCTAGATCCCAGCAAGACCACCAACTGCTGATTATGTGAACAAATTCTACAGAAGAAAACAAGCAACCACTGCCTTCATTATGACTTTAAAGGAAACGGGAATTTCAATGTGATGATACTTGGTCATTGACTTCCTCAAGGGAATTTCCGATTGTACACCACTTACCCTTTGGGCACAGGCATTCCGGTGGATAGGAGGAGAAGGGATTTAACATGACTTTTTTGTTTGATATTTTGTTTGTTTTTAAAGGAGAGGCTTCATGTTAGTTCATTTGGGCAAGTACAGTCAATGGGTAAAAATAATCAGTGTCTTCTCTGTCTCCAATTCTTAACACTATTATTTATTTCTCATTGTTTTCTTTTACATTTTTATTTTGAGAATTAATATACAAGATATTAGGTTTCCTTATGCCATCTTTGAATATATTTGATTTTCTTGATCCTCCTTCCCTGGACCTCATCTGTCTGCACCTCTCTGTGTGTCCCTCAATTCCTTAATTCCTTTCCCTTTTCATGTCACATGTGCTTTAATATCCTCAATCCCTCTTTACCCCTCATTTTCCTTCCTCATTTCATGATATATACCAACATATATATATATATATATATATATATATATATATATATATATATATATATATATATTAAAACTAGTGTGGTATTTCTCTTTCTGAGTCTGAGTCACCTTAAATGGTATATTAATTTCTAGATCCATCCTTTGCCGTGAAATTTCACAAATGTATTGTTCTTTAGCTAAGTAAAATTACTGTGTACATGTATCCCATTTTTGCATCCCTTCTTCTCTTGACAGGCATCTATGTGACATTTTCTTTTAATGGATTATTCACACCTGTATAAAAGTAACTGTCCTTGTTTGTCTCATTATCCCTTCATCTTTAAATGAAAACAAACAAACAAACAAAAAATAAAACACCGAGTTCCTGTTGTGAATAGCACCATGACACCGCTCTGGTGAAAGCATGCTTATCTATTGCATTATTCAACACATTCTCTAGTTGAACCTGCATTTTCTATTTTTAAAAGTGTCCTGGAAAAGTCAGCTTAAATCATAACTGGCCTTCAGTGCTCACCTGGAGAGCATCAGAAAGCAGGTTCACCCCCAAAATGCCCTGGGAAATAAAGGAGTGACCTATTTCCCACCAAATCTAATGGTGCATTTTTCAATCCTCATTCTCCTTGATTTTTCTTTTTTCATTTCAGACTGTTTAACACCCACTCTCCCCTGAAGTGCCTCCTTGGCCTCCTCATAATCCCCAAACTTCATCTTCTACCCTCCAAGCACAGCTGCCACCCACTTGATACTGCATAAGGACCTCATTCCCTTTCCCAGCCTCCACCTGGGCACATCTCCCAAATCCAATCTTCTGTTTCCCACTCTTCTCATACCTGTAAGCAAGTCTATCCTTGATTTCATCAGTTATCACCTCTGTGTATTTGAAAATCAAATCTTTCTTGACAACTCATCCTTCATCTGTTTCCAGGGCTGCTTCTTTCTCTTTATACTACATAAATTGTTCCAGAAAAAAAAAGAGGTTGTCATTTTCACAGGACTACAACACCCAAATGATTGGTTCTCCACATTTCTTTTTTTATTTTGCCTTTATCCTCCATGATATAGTAATGACTGGAAATGTAGCCAAAAACAGAAGGAAGAAGACCAAGTACACAAGTTTCATGACTACTTTTCTGTTTTCAACCATGAAGTCTATTTTTAAATCAAAATTTCTAGGGGTTCAGCTGTTCATAGAAATTCAAATTTCTAAGAATATTCGTCATGTGCCTCAATATTTTGTAACTCCTCTTCTTCACCTAAAAGTCTGATGGTCAGTCTAAATATGTGATATTTTACTAGAATCAATGAGAATCAGAGGTTTCCTGTAGCAAAGTGTTCTAATTCCACTATAAATTAAAGTTGATTCATGAGAATACATTATAAACTTATACTACTCTGTTCTCAGAAAGGATCAAATGTTCCTTTGTAAATACCATGCATTTTATTCATGAGAAGCAAAAACTCAAAAGACAGCCACTATGTGAAAGTCTCATGAGTTTTTGCCCTGAAATCAAAAATGCATGGCTGTTCATTAAAGTTTGGCATCACCTATCTTAACCTAGGAAAGTGTCCTAGTACAAAAAGTATCACAAATGTTCAAATTACATTTTTATTAAATATGAACCAGCCAACATTTACTGATCAGGTGCTAGGTACTCAAAAATAAATATTGTAGAACACCCATTTACTAATTGTTGCTATTAGTGTCTGTGCTATCAGTGTTTTGTTTAGAACACCATCTCCTGTGCCAGTGTATTCAAGGTTATTCCCCACTTTCCTTGCTATCGGGTTCAGTATACCTTTTCTGAACAGAAAACTGTTAGCAGAGGCACTAATATCAAAAATTAATAAATGGCATCTCATGTAACTGGAAAGCTTCTGCAAGGCAAAGGACACCATCATTTGGACAAAGCAGCAGCCTGAATGGGAAAAGATGTTTAACAAATTCACATCTAATGGAGGAATAATATTCAAAATATATAAAGAACTTGTGAAATTAAAGATAAAACCAAATAAGCTAATTTAAAATGGTGGTATAGATTTAAACAGAGAATTCTCAGTAAAAGAAACTTAAATGTCTAGAAAACACTCAAAGTGCAAACCAAAACTATTTTGAGATTCTATCTTACACTATTTATAAAAAACTAATAACACAAGCGACAGCTCAGGCAGGCAAGAATGTGGAGTTTGCTGGTAGGAGTGCAAATTAGTATAGCTACTCTGGAAATCAATTTGGTAATTCCTCAGAAAACTGATAACCAATCTACCATAAGACCTAGCTATACTCTTGGTCATGTACCTAAAGATGTTCTGTCCTACCACAAGCACACTTGCCCAAACATGTTCATGGCAGCTTTATTTGTAATAACCTGAAACCAGAAACAACCTAGATATCCCTCAACAGAAGCATGTATAAAGAAAATGTAGAACACTTATACAATATAGTAATACTCATCTGTTAAAAAATGGCATCACGGAATTTGCAGGCAAGCAGATAAAACTAGAAAACATCACCCTGAATGAGGTAACCCAAACCCAGAACAAGAAAGATGGTACAAATTCATTCATAAATATCTACTGCTAACATAAGTTAGGCTACATAAGATATGATAATACATGTTAATATAAGTAACTGTTAAGTAAATAATAACCAAGCTACAATCCATACATCCAGAGAGGTTAAAGAAGAGGGGGTCTAGAGGAGACACATAAAAATCTCTATGAAGGAGACTTAGAATAGATTTTATAGGTGGACTAGGGGCAGTTGGGATTGCTGGGGGGGGGTAGTTACCACAAGGAGGGTAGATTTGGTGGAAGGAAAAAGTGCAAGAAAAAACAGCTGTCATTGGGGAGAACTTGGGGGTGGTCTGGAAACACTGTACTGGAAACTTCCTGAAATGTGTGAAGGTGATTGTAAAACCATTTTTAAAGTGATAATCTTTTCTCTATCCTGGCTAACTCCCATATAAATAAGGCAGAGACTATAAGAATTATTTGATAAGCTTTTTGGCACAATAACTAGGTAGTCATTGATCCATTCTAATCTTCTAAGCTAATCTAGCTACCTCCTAGCCAAAGTCCCCAAGATACTTACATCTCAGTAAGGAACTGGCTCTCTCTGCTTCATGTGGTGTTTTGTTTTGTTTTTTTGTTTTTTTTTGTTTTGTTTTTGTGATATTTCCTCTTTACCCCTCCCTTGGCTTGTGTAAGTCCAGCCCTGTTCTCTCTTCTGCTGAGGTACTGGCTAATCAGTTTTTATTGGCAAGTCTGAGAATAAATTGGGAGCAATGTTCACATAAACTTGAAAAAAGGAGATAATTAGGAATAAGCATTACAGTGCCATGACTGGATTGCATGTCTGGGAGCAGAGAAATCGGCATTTGAATAAAATAAAGATAATTGTTACACAGTGCCGAAAAACATGAGGGCTCCATTATGGGGACTAGATAAAAAAATAAAATAAAAGAGAGAGAGACAGAGAGAGAGAGAGAGAGAGAGAGAGAGAGAGAGAGAGAGAGAGAGAGAGAGTTTCAACTGTCATTTCTTATAGCTAGGCAAGGTTTCCAATTGTAGGACTAGGTTGCATTCAATAAGATGAGGCACAAACCATATCAAAGTGCCTGCTCTTGAAACTCTTCTTGTCCATTGGAGTTGCCATATGCAACTTTGATATGATAGTTTGGTAATGTTTGGTGTTGTCTTTTGGAAGCCTGTTCTTTCCTGGTTAAAGATAGGAAAGGAGTTGATCTGAAGAGGGGTTGAAAAATGAAGAAATTGGGAACAATGAGGGGAGGGGAAACTAATTGTTGTCAAGGTGTTTGTATGAGAAAGAAATCTATCTTAAATAAAAGAAAATAGTAAAAACATCTTAAGGAGATTTATAACTATAGAAACTGTAGCCAACTATAGAAATACAATCTACAGAAGAGTCCAGAAAGAATACTAAAAAGAAGAAAAAGACATCTTGGAGATCCGAGAGAACAAATGTACAATGCCAGAACAGACAATAAAAAGAGATCTGAAAAAAAAATCACAAAACAACAAAGTGATAGGAATTAATATACATATTTTAATAATAACTCAGTATTAATTGAATTGTTATAATACCGCAACAAAGATACCAACTATCAGATTTTGTTAAATAGCAGAATCCATGTTTTGCTGTTTCCAAAAAACATACACCTCTCATTCAGAAATAGATGCCACCTTAGAGACAAGGATTCAAAAAATTCACTCTGAGCAAATGGAACTAAGAAAATACCTTGTGTAATTATTCTTATGCATAGCAAAATAGACTTCCAATTGCAATTAATGATAAGAAATAAAGAGGGATATCTCAAGCTCATGAAATGAAAAAAATCTATCAAAAGGGTATTACATTTCTGAACATATACTTAGCAACCTCAGGAGTACCCAATTTCTTAAGAGAAATTCTATTACATTTAAAATCAAAGACCATCCACAACACAGTAATAGTAGGTGACTTCAAAACCCCACTTTTGCCAGTTGACAAGGTATCTGGAAAAAAACTAAATAAAGAAACTCTCAAGTTATATGATATTGTAAGTCGAATAGACCTAACATATATAAAATCACTGAAGAATTAATAAGTGGATATTAGCCCAAAAGCTCAGAATGCCACCTCCCCACTGGAAGATACAATTCACAGAACGCATGAAGCTCAAGAAGGAAGACCAAAATGTGGATGCTTCAGACCTTCTTAGAAGTGGGGACAAAAATACTCACAGGAAAAAAGATGGAGACAAAGTGTGGAGCAGAGACTGAAGGAAAGACCATCCAGAGACTGCCCCACCTGGTCATATACAGATACCAAACACAGACAATATTGCGGATGCCAATGTCAGGGCAGGGAGGTGAGAGGGAGTGGGTAGGTGGATGAGGAAGCACCCTCATAGAAGCAGGGGGGTGGGGATGGGATACGGGTTTCTGGAGGGGAAACCAGGACAAGGGGATAACATTTTAAAAGTAAATTTAAAAATCCAATTAAAAAAAAAAGAATACATATTGTTCTCAGAAGCCCATGCAACCACATATTATAACACAAAACAACCTCCACAAATAAAACTTAAATAACATCATGAATTGTCTCTGTTGACAACAGAATAAAACGGAATATCAACAGCAATAGACACTACAAACAATACACTAACTCGTGAAAACTAACAAGCACACTACGGAATAATAATTGGATCAATAAGGAAATCAAAAAAAAACTGTTTAATTTCTAGAGCTGAATATTCTAGACTCCTTTCCTCATCTATTTGTTTGCTTATTATTTGTTTATTTATTCACTTTACAACCTGTTCACAGCCCCCTTCCTCCTTCCCTCCCAGCCCACCTCAAACCCTTCCTCATCTCCTTTTTGAGCATTTTCTCCTTTCTGTGTTTGTGTCTGTATGTGGTAGCAGTTTTTTCATATTGTCTAGTTTTAGGTTACGCCACTTTCCCCATTTTCATTCTTTTCAGCTCTGCTGATTTTTTTAAAGCCTTTCCTTAGATTAAGTACTGTCCATATGTAGTATCTATGTATTTACTTTCTTTAAAGACCCTGACTTCTATAGCACTTGAGGCCACCTGTCATTGTAGGAAGTATCACTCAAAGCTGACATTCCAGTATTGATTGATCCTCTGATCTCTGGGTTAAGAAGAATGATCTCTTTATTACCAGTAGAAAACGGATATCTAGTGAGCTGTGGCTTTGATTGACATTACAATAACTTAATTAACTTCTAGTGGCACGTGATAAAAATTCTATTGAGGAATAAGTTCTCGGACACAAGTGGCTACTTCATTTGACTGTATGTGATTTTGAGTAATAGTTTTAAAAACTGTGGACACAAGATTGTGTGGGATCCTAGTAGCCAGACAGGTACATTATTTAGAATTTATACACTGACCTTGAAACCATCTGTATTCTGTGGTGGTTAGTTTTGAATGGAAACTTAATTTTAGAGAATCCCCTGGGTGATACCTAAGGCATACCTCCCTGTGTGTGTGTGTGTGTGTGTGTGTGTGTGTGTGTGTGTGTGTGTGTGAATAACAAAAAAGAAATAATACATAGTGAATATGTATGGGAGGTGCCATACATATTGAATGAATTGATAATGAATACCTCTGTGGCATAAAGGAGAGAAAGAAGAGAGTGTGCTGACACATACATCCTTTTCATCTGATTCCTCTGCTATGATCGGAGCTGCTTAGCCATACTATACTTTCCCCATCTGAAGCCTGTGAAACTATGCACTGAAACTGTCCCTCATCCCTGAAATTACTCCTCCTAGGTACTTTGTTACAGCAACAGAAGTCTGATTGATGGACCTATTATATAACTGGCTCTACTATACTACTGGTAAATCTCTAAAAATGTATGTATCCCAGGTTTACCCAATTGTTTTGCTCTTAATTGTATTATCTGTATGGCTAGTAAAGTATGAAATAGAAAGCAACAGGGCAGTCGTAAACTCTGAGTTTCTTCCTATTACCCAAACTCTTCTATACCAGTGTCTCTGGAGTAGGTCCAAGACACAATCACACGCAGCGTGAATCTAGGCATGAGGACTCATCAGGAAATTAAACAGCTATCAGCATCAACCATCACTCATCTAGGAGCCCTGATTATGATGCCAGCATTGGCCTGAAAGTTACATACTGGCTGTTCAGGATACATTATATGCATTCTGACAATGACAACACAATCAGTGTCTCTTTCAGGGCTAGAAAAACCATTTTCTTTCATTTTCTCTTCCCTGAACTTCTTGTGTATCTTTAAGTTATAGCATCTACCATTTTCTGTGATCCACTCCATTCGTTTATTACTTCCCTACCTTGTCTTTTCTGTTTGTAGTGTTCTTGATACATATTTGTCTTTTGGGAATATGACAGAAAATGCCCCATTTTAAAAATGTCTCCATGAGGTTTAAACCGTACACACCCTTTCCTCATCCACTTCTGCATTCATAGCAATCTTGGCTTTCTAGGCTGGGTTGTGTAATGGACCTTACTTTATCTTCCCCTTCACTCTATGCACTCTACACTTCAGTTAGAAAGGAGGGAATTAAAATGAAGTAAGAGTGTTCTGGCAGGACACCCATGTTAGACTCAGACTAAACTGTTTTTATGACATGTGATATCATGGACACACATCGGTTGTTGCTACTTAAGAGCCATTCCCTCTGACGCTGCTATGAGGTTACTCCACCCAAGACACAAAAGTTACTGTTGTGTCCACATGAAATTTCTCACCTCCTCTTCTCAAGATTTAGTTAATAGTATTCAGTGTGTAGAGGAATAACATTTGTTTTACATAAAATCAGTATTTTGTGAAAATAAAGGGAGTTTTTTTCTTTTTTTTTTTAAATTGGATCTTTTTTAATTTACATTTCAAATGTTATTCCCTTTCCCGGTTTCCCGTACATAAGTTCCCTATTCCATCCCCCTTCCCTTCCTCTAAAAGGGTGTGTTCCTCTCTCCATCTGCCCCCTTCCCCCCCACGCCTGACATTCCCCTACACCGGAGGATCCAACTTTGGCAGGACCAAGGACTTCTCCTCCCATTGGTGCCCAACAAGGCCTTCCTCTGCTACATATGCAGCTGGAGCCCTGGGTCAGTCCATGTATAGTCTTTGGGTAGTGGTTTGGTCCCTGGGAGCTCTGGTTGGTTGGCATTGTTGTTCTTATGGGGTTGAAAGCCCCTTCAGCTCTTTCAATCCTTTCTCTAATTCCTCCAACAGGGGTCCCATTCTCAGTTCAATGGTTTGCTGCTAGCATTCACCTCTGTATGTGTCATGCTCTAGCTGTGTCTCTCAGGAGACATCTATATCCAGTTCTTCTCAGCATTTACTTCTTAGCTTCATCAATCTTATCTAGCTTTGGTGGCTGTATATATATATATATGGGCCACATGTGAAGCAGGCTCTGAATGGCCGCTCCTTCAGTCTCTGCTCCAAGCTCAAAGGAAGACTGTGTTATTCTTATCTAACATGCTGCCAACAGCGGTTATTGTTGAGGATTCTCCATTTAGACTTCAAAGAAACTCATGGATTCTCATCAAAACCAAGTTCTTGGAAAGCAGAGGCGAGGATGCAATCAGATTTAGTACAAGAAATTCCTCCTATAGCTCTGCATGATACAAATAATTTTCACACATAGGTTTAATCTGTCAATTAACATCCCTGTGTTTTAGAGTAGAAGCAAGGATTACACCATCAGAAAGGAGAATACAGAACCATAGTAGTGATATGTAAAATGTTTATCAAACGTATTCCTAAAGCATAGCCAGTATTTTACTTTGAAGATCGAATAAATATTTTAAAACCACATTTCATTTGTTTTACAATGACATTTGGCATTAGAGTGAAAGAACCAGAAAAAGAAATATAAAAAGGTTCCCTCCACTGCTCACAGGATTCCTTATATTTAAAGACCTAGTTGATTTACTAAGCTCCTAAAAGTCACTTTAAATTATAAGCAACTGCTGCAGTAACCCCAACGGCAATGCAAACCTGAAGCCCATTGAACCCTAAATACACAAACCTACAGTTGACTCTAACTCTTTAGATTTATTTATTTAGCATTTTTCTAATTCCTGCACTATCTCTTAACATTTTGTGGGATAATACTGAGAGAAGGATGCCATTTCAAATGTGAGTAAGAAATTCAGGATGCAGACAATTCATATTATGATTAATAAAATCATAGCAATGACCAGTCAGTTGACTTAAATCCATGATACCCAACCGGAGGTCACTCTCAGCAGAACACAGTGGTCCCAGAGCAGGACTAGAGGTAGTGGTGAACAGTATTAACTTGTGCTGTATGAAATATGCACAAGTTTGTGAGGCAGTGTGGAGGACTATTATAACAAAGTCAGGGCCTTCTGCAATCATCTGTTTTCAGACCCCAGACAAGGGACTGAGGTGTGTATTTTATACACCAAAGCAGACCTGGCCTGAAGGTTCTCCCAGCATCCCTCAGTCCCTATCTGGTAGTGGTGAACTGCGGTTCCCAAGTACATGACTTCACTGTGGGAAATAATCTGCTCATCTCGATTGTTTTTCTCATGAACATGTAGCACAATGAAGTCAGAACAATAAAAAAAAACTCAGATGTGGGTACACAGATAAAGCAATCACCTGGAAAATAATCATGTCCCTCTCCTTTCAAATCAAACCATCATATCTATTGATTTATCTAAAATATGGCAACTCTATTCTCTCTGCTGGGGTCTACACCCTGACCTTTATTACCTACCTACTTCACAAAAACTCTTTAGGAGCTTAGTCACAAATCAAAATATAAAGAAAAGAATTGTCTAGGATACACATTGCAACAAGCAACAACAGTATTGTAGTGCTAAGGCAAAAACTTTAATATGAGATGCAAAATAATTGGATGCGATAGTGTGCCATGTATTTAAAGGGATAAAATAATACTAGAGAATCATGAAGAAATATTATGTGTAAAAAATAAAACAGCTAAAATAAAGGCACAATGGATGGATACCTTACGGCTCTACATGGGACATGTTTTAACCAGCACTATTTGTTTGTAGTTTGATTATTGGGACCACTGTTATTGGTCCCATGCTTTTGTATTAACAGAAGGGAATAACTTGGGTTGGTCCTGATGAAAACATGAGTTGCAGATGGAGCAGAGCCATTAAAATGGTTACAGATGCATGGCTAAATAGCACATACTTATTGCTACACTCATTTGGGAGTGATTTCATATCTGCATCACATTGAAGGCATTCTGATGATACAAATGACAAAATGGAGGACAAGTTAATAAACTGTGAAGTCAGATTCAAACCAATTTTAATGTATATTCTAGATATTTATTTTATTCTATGTATACATACAATAAGGGGCCTAAAACAATGAACACATAAGAAACAATTCGGGAAAGAGGAATCTATCCAAAATTGAGGGTTTATGAATAATAGAAAAGTTAACAATAATAATTATAACAGTGTATTTTATTTGTGCAAGGAGACAAATTTAAAAATGAAATAAAGAAAAGCCAGAACACTGGCACCTGGTGGAAGATTATGGCAAATAATTACTACAACTTTTTTAATCCTTCTTATGTTCTTAGTTGAAATAGAATTAAAGTATCCCATCCTTTCCTCCCCTGACCCCTTTCAATTACCCTTCCTCAATCCTCCCCTTTTCTACCCTACTCTCAAATTAACAGCTTTTTTTTTATTGTATGTGTTACATAATTGTATATATCCACAATTTTACCTATGTCTGTTAAAATGCAAAACCTGTTGAGTCCATTTTGTTGTCTGTGTGCATTTGGTTTCAGGCTGAGATTTCTGCCCTGGTCAAGCAATAAGGGGAAAAAAAAACCTACAAGAGGCTAATTCCACTTCTCCCTTCAGTTATCAGTGCAGGGACTTATCAGACCTGTAGTTTGAGGTCAGGGATGAGTCTGTTCAAAAACTACTCTCTTCCACATGAATATGTTAATTAGCATTTTTTTTTACTTTGCTCTTGTTTTTGTTTTTCTCTTGTTGTTGTTGTTTGTTCTCTGTATATATTCTAAACATTATTCCTCTGTCAGTTGTACAGCGCTCACTGTCTATCCCATTTTGTGAGTTTCTTCATCAGCCTTCGTGACTCTTTTTCTAGGTAGATAGAGCTTTTAACTTCTACAAAATCGAAGTTGTTGATTGTTGGTCTTGATTCTTTGGCAAGCGAAGTCGTGTCCAAAAAGATAGAATCAATGTTGCAAAAATGCCTTCCTCCCAATAGCAACCGATATCAAAGGCAATCCCAATCAAAATGCCCACAACATTCTTAACAGAAATATATTTTTTAAAATCCTCAAATTTATGTGGTAGGAGAAAATATCCCAGATAGGCAAAGAAATCTTGAGCAAAAAGAATACTGGAGCAGTTGCTGTTTCAGATTTCAAGATATATTACAGAGTTAAAGTAATAAAACAGTACAACACTGTCTCAAAACTGACAAGTAGATCAATGGAATGAAAACATGAGTCCTGGCAACTACAGACATCTAATAGAGTGAACCAAAAGAAAAAATGCAGAAAAAAAAAGCATCTTCAGCAAATACTTTAGAGAAAACTGGATGCACCAATGCAGAAGAATGAAATTAGATCCAAATATATCACCCTTAACAATACAAGTAGATCAAAGACCTCAATTTGAAACCTGAACATTAAAACTGGTAGAAGAAAATAGAGGTGGTACCCTATAAGATGTAGATGTAAAAAAAGGACATTCTGAACTAGAAAGATTTCTTAAGATGTAAAACTATTGAGGAAAAAAGAAAATGTTAATAAATTTAAGCATGGTAAAACTGTTAATTGTGTTGCACCAAAGACATGTTTAAGGGGTAAAAGACAGATATCAACCCGAAAGAGTCTATTCACAATATAAACAACCAAGTAGTGACTATAAATAGATAAATCACTCATAGTAGCTCATATAAATCAATCAAAAATTCCAATAGAAGAGCAAAAACTTACTTAAATTTATTTTCAAAGAAGATGAAACATTTATAGCCACTACACATATGAAGTAATTCCATGAGACTTTCAGAAAAAGGAAAAGTAGTACCAAAATAAGGCATGATCCAATAGGAGATTCAGAGAAAATAATTTTATTTTTGAGAGACATCATCCCAAGAATTTAATGTTTGTGTGGGGGGGGGATTGCTGCATGTCTATGTGCATGTATGAAATATGCACAAGTTTGTGAGACAGTGTGGAGGACTATATAACAAAATCAGGGTGGTCCTCAATCATCTGTTTTCAGACCCTGGACAAGGGACTGTGGTGTGTATTTTTCATATCAAAGTAGACCTGGCCTGAAGGTTCTCCCAGCATCCCTCAGTTCTTATCTGGTATACTTTGCTCCCAACCCCGAACTTTCTGGCCCAGGGGTTGGGCTGCCATTCTTCCAGAGGCCTTCCCTATATAATCCAGACATTTTGTTCTCTTTCACTCTTTCTCTTCTTTTATACAAAATAAGCACCACACACAAAAAGGCACATTTTATATGATTTCAATGGCATATTCTGACACAGGACATTCATATGTGTTGCAATGGCTCACAAGTATTTTATTTCATGGTTATAAAATGGGTGTCCCTATTAACTGTTAATTGATACCCAGCTTGCTAGATATGTAAATGATTGTCACTTCCTTGCTTGCTCAAAAAAGAAAGGCAAGCTGTCATTGGGAAGTTCCAATAGCTCCCAAAGACAACGGTTTGAGTAAGGAATGTGGCTTTTTTGAATAATAGAGGGCTTGGCAGAAAGACCAAGCAGATTGTCTTGGTCTAAAGGAAGACTGAAGAGAGACAGGACAGAAGTAGGGAGTGAGAACCACCTGGAGAGACCCACAAGTGGAGAAGTTGGGTTAAATTAAAGGCTAACTTATTTATAATAGCCAGAAGCTGGAAAGAACCCAGATGCCCTTCAACAGAGGAATGGATTCAAAAAAGGTGGTACATCTACACAATGGAGTACTACTCAGCTATCAAAAACAATCACTTTGTGAAATTCATAGGCAAATGGAATGAACTAGAAAATATCATCCTGAGTGAGGTAACTCAATCACAGAAAAACACACTTGGTATGCACTCATTGATAAGTGGATATTAGCCAAAAAGCTCAAATTACCTAAGATGCAATCCACAGGCCACAGGAAGCTCAAGAAGGAGGATGATCGAAACATGGATGCTCTCACTCCTTCTTAAAAGGGGGAAAAATCCATAGGAGGGGATATGGAAGCAAAGTTTAGAGCAGCGACTCAAGGAATGGCCATTCAGAGCCTGCCCCACATGTGGCCCATATATGTACATAGCCACCAAAACTAGATAAGATTAATGAAGCTAAAAAATGCATGCTGACAGGGACCAGATATAGATCTCTCCTGAGAGACACATCCAAAGCATATCCAATACAAAGGTCAATGCTAGCAACAAACCACTGAACTGAGAACAGGACCCCCTTGGGGGAAATTAGAGGAAGGATTGAAAGAGTTGAAGGAACTTCCAACCCCATAAGAACAACAGTGCCAACCAACCAGAGCTTCCAGGGACTAAAACACTACTGAAAGTCTATACATGGACTGACCCAGGGCTCCAACTTCATATATAGCAGAGAGTAGTCTTGTTGACGTACCAATGGGAAGGGAAGCCCTTGGTCCTGCCAAGGTTGGACCCTCAGTGCAGAGGAATATGGGAGAAGGGGGGGCAGTAAGGGAGATGTATGGGGGAAATACCCGTATGGGGGAGGGGAGCAGAGGTGATGGGGGCTTATGGACAGGAAATCAGGAAAGGGAATAACATTTGAAATGTAAGTTAAGAAATATATCTAATAAATATTTAGAAAAAAGAAAAAAGATAAAAGAAAAAATTAGAGGCTTGCTGTGAGATTGCACCAGAAAAAGGCTGAAAGACTTAAATTATATAAATGTCTCCCATGTGTTTACTATTAAACCCACGTGGTATCCAAGAAAGTCCCCTAATACATACATCTAGAGGGGGTCAAAGAAAAATAACCACATGATCATCTCATTAGATGCTGAGAAAGCATTTGACAAAATTCAACACCCCTTCATGATAAAAGTTTTGGAAAGATCAGGAATTCAAGGCCCATACCTAAACATGGTAAAAGCAAAATACAGCAAACCAGTAGCCAACTCTAACTAAATGGAGAGAAACTTAAAGCAGCCCCACTAAAATCAGGGACTAGATAAGACTGCTACTCTCTCCCTACCTATTCAATATAGTACTGGAAGTCCTAGCCCGAGCAATTAGACAACAAAAGGAAATCAAAGGAATACAAATTGGAAAGGGAAAAATCAAAATATCACTACTTGCAGATGATAAAGTATACTTAAGTGATCCCAAAAATTCCACCAGAGAACTCCTAACCCTGATAAACAACTTCAGCAAAGTGACTTGATATTATAAAATTAACTCAAACAAATCAGTAGCCTTCTCTACTCAGAGGACAAGCAGGCTGAGAAAGAAATTAGGGAAATGACACCCTTCACAATAGTCACAAATAATGTAAAATACCTTGGTGTATCTCTAACCAAGCAAGTAAAATATCTGTATGACAAAAACTTCAAGTCTGTAAAGAAAGAAATTGAAGATGATTTCAGAAGATGGAAAGACCTCCTGTGTTCATGGATTAGCAGGATTAACATAGTAAAAATGGCCATCTTGCCAAAAGCAATCTACAGATTCAAAGAAATCCCCATCAAAGTTCCTACTCAATTCTTTATAAAGATAGAAAGAGCAATTTGTAAATTCATTTGAATATCAAAAAACTCCAGATAGAAAAAAATATTTTCAAGATTAAAAAAATTTCTGGGGGAATCACCATCCTTGACCTCCAGCTGTATTACAGAGAAATAGTGATAAAAACTGCATAGTATTGGTACAGAGACAGGCAAATAGATTAATGGAATAGAATTGAAGACCCAGAAATGAACCCACATACCTATTGTCACTTGATCTTTGACAAAAGAACCACAATAATCCAGTGGGGAAAAAAGACAGCAATTTCAACAATTAGTGCTGGTTTAACTGGCAGTCAGCATGTAGAAGAATGCAATCTATTCTTAATGCCTTGTAAAAAGCTCAAATCCAAGTGGATCAAGAACCTCCATATAAAACTAGATACAGTGAAACAAATAGAAGAGAATGAGTGGAAGACCCTCGAACACATGGGCACATGGAAATTTTCCTGAACAGAACATCAATGTCTTGTGCTCTAAGATCAAGAATCCATCAACAAATGGGACTTCATAAAATTGCAAATCTTCTGTAAGGCAAAGAACACTGTCAATAGGACAAAACAGCAACCAACAGATTGGGAAAAGATCTTTACTAATCCTATATTGGATAGAGGGCTAATATCCAATATATACAAAGAACTCAAGAAGTGAGACTCTAGAGAATCAAATAGCCCTATTAAATAATGGGGTACAGAGCTAAACAAAGAATTCTCAACTGAGGAATATCGAATGGCTGTGAAACACCTAAAGAAATGTTCAACATCCTTAGTCATCAGGGAAATGCAAATCAAAACAGCTCTGAGATTCCACTTCACACCAGTCAGAATGGCTAAGGTCAAAAATCAGGTGCCAGCAGTTGCTGGTGAGGATGTGGAGAAATAGGAACACTCCTCCATTGGTGGGATTGCAAGCTGGTATAACCACTCTGGAAATGAGTCTGGAGGTTCCTCAGAAAATTGGACACTCCTGGGCATACACCCAAAAGATGCTCCAAAATATTACAAGGACACATGCTCTACTATGTTCATAGCAGCCTTATTTATAATAGCGAGAACTTGGAAAAAACCCAGATGTACCTCAACAGAGGAATGGGTACAGAAAATGTGGTCCATTTACACAATGGAGTACTACTCAGCTATTAAAAACGACTTCATGAAACTCATAAGCAAATGGGTGGAACTACAAAATATCTACAAATCCTGAGTGAGTTAACCCAGTCACAAAAGAACATACATGGTATATTCTTTTATATAAGATAAAAGTGATAAGTGGATATTAGCCCAAAAGTTCAGAATACCCAAAATACAATTTACAGACCACATGAAGCTCAAGAAAAAGAAAGACAAAAGTGTGGATGCTTCAACAGTTCTTAAAAGGAGGAACAAAATGCTCACAGGATGAAATATGGAGACAAAGTGTGGAGCAGAGACTGCTCTATCCCAGTGGCAGAGAGGCATCTATCCCACATGCAGACACCATACCCACTCACTATTGGGGAATGCCAAGAGGTGCAAGCTGGCAGGAGCCTGATATAGACGTTTCTGAGCCTGACAAATACAGACAGATGCTCAAAGTCAACCATTGGACTGAGAACAGGTTCCCCAATGGAAGAGTTAGAGAAAGGACTCCAGCTGCATATGTAGCAAAGAATGGGCCTTGTCTGCCATCACTGAGAGGAGAGGCCCTTGGTCCTGTGAAGGCTGTGATGTCCCAGTGTAGGGGAATGCCTGGGCAGAGAGGCGGGAGGGAGCAGGTAGGTGAGTGTGTGGGGGAGCACCCTCATGGAGGGGGTGTTGGAGGGATGTGATGTGGGGGGGTTCGGAGGGAAACTGGGAAAGTGGTTTATTTACATTTGAAATGTGAATAAAGAAAATATCCAGTGAAAGAAAAGAAAGTAAAATGTTCCCAAATTGACTGAAAATTTTTAAACAAACAAACCTTCTCAGAACGTAGATAGACATGTTAACAGAAAATTGTTACAAAGGAGAAAACTATTATCATCCAGGAGTGTCTCCTACCCGTAGTAAAATGGTTTCTAAATTTTAAGTAAATGCACGGTAATGGTAGTGCAGAACCTGTGGGATCGGCCAGCTAAAGACTAGTCCATCTTGAGACCAGTGCCAGGAGAAAGAATCATGGGCCTGATTCTGCCTGGACAGCCGCAGGAATCAGAGGCTGGACAGCCAAGAGACCCAGGAGAGAACCAAACACGTGGAGAAAACATCAATGAAATGATTACTAGTGGTATTCTGCGATATTCACTCATAGGCAGTGCCTAACCCTGTTTTTGTCAGAGAAACATCTTTCAGCAGCTGATGGGAGCAGATGCAGAGACCCACAGCCAAACAAACCGCAGAGCCTAGGAATCTGCTGCAGTGAGAAGGATTTCAGGAGCCATAAGAGTTGAGGATACCACGAGAACACAGGCCACAGAATCAATTAACTAGGGTTCACAGAGGCTCATAGAGACCTAACCAACAATAGTGGAGCCTGTATGTGTCTGAGCTAGGTCCTCTGCATATACATTATAGTTATGTAGTATTCTCGTGGAATTTCTAACATTGAGAGGAGGTGGGTGTCTCTCTTTTGCCTGCAGTTGGGACCCTTTTGCTCCAAATGGGTTGCCTCAAACAGCTTTGATATGAGGGTTTGTGCCTAGTCTTATTGTAACTTGTTATACCATATTCAGTTGATATCCCTGGGAGGACTGCTCCTTTTTTTAAAGGAGAAATTGAGGAGTGATCTGTGAGAGAGGTGAGATGGGGAGGAGGTCTAGAAAGAGTGGAAGGAGGGGAAAGCAGGATTGGAATGTGACATATGAGATAAGAAAAAATAAAAGATAGCAAAAGGTGAGATAAGTCAAAAAATTAAGTAGATGAAGTTATACCAAATGGTATGATCTACCCTCACCCCCACTCCAGCTTCATTGTGTAATTGAATCAGTCTTGATATAGAATTGAGTAGTCAAGGAGTAAAGTCTTTCGAAAAGTATGGGTGTTCTTTGTCTTTGAGAAAATACTCTTTATAAGGCTACAAGTAACACTCAAGTGGCTTCAGGTAAATGTTAATCAAAGCTGTTTCCTTTCCCAACAAAATTGTGAAATACATGTTGGCCAGAAAAGAGAGGTGGAGATTTTCCGTGACCTTCACAACAGCTGGGCTAGCTTTCATCAGACAGATCATTACTGCCAACACACTGACTGACAAGGTTACCCTAAACTGAGGGCAGGAGCCAAATACATCATTTGCATAGTATATTAATGATATGCTGAGTACCATTTGGTGCCACTAAGGGAACAGCAGAACAAGATGTAATTTTCATTAATTGTTTAAAGAAAAAAATACAGCTTTTTTCCAACAGGGTAGTGAGGAGTTTCTGTAGAACAGAAGAGGATAAAGCCAATGTTTGAGCTCCAGGAAACCTCTGCTTAATGGTCTTAAGGTTAACTCTACACGGTGCTCTTTTACCAAACATTTTTAGTATATTTTGCATTTCCTAATCCGAATGGAAATAGCATTTTGATATTTACTATTCATCTTTATATAGAAACAAATCAATTTTGTACACTGACCTTTTGTTCTAAATCTTGTTAAACATGTTTTGTTTACTCTATGGTTCTTTTGTGTGTGATTTCTTTGACTTTCATTGAGACAATTATCTTTGGTTAATAAAGTTATTTTGTTTGCTCTATTACAAACTTTATCATTTTATAATTTGTTGATTTAATTTCTCAAGATGAGGTCTCACTAGATAGCCCAAGCAGTCCTGAAACTTGCATAGTGACCTTTTTTTTGCTAGGTTCCAAGAACTGAGAATAAGTGAACAATCATATCCAACCTAATTATTTTTCTTCATTGATCATCTCCTGTGAAATGAAATGACTGAAATAGATAATAGGCCCCAGTGCAGGGAGACAATGTAGCTGAAAACAACTGTTGTTTAACTATAATACATCCAGACATAAATTCTAGATTTAAATTACTGTTGCTTATCCTAGTCTTTTTATTTATGTGTATGCATGTGTGTCTTGTAGCTGCCTGTATTCTAGGGCTAATTTGGGTTCCCCAAAATTGTTTACAGGAGAGGACCTGTACTGCACTAACTTCTGGAAACCTGTCCCCAGTTAATTCTGAATTTTTAATAAAGCAGCAAATAGTTGGGTGGGGAGAGAAAGAGGTGGGTTTTAGGTTTCCTAGGTTGGGACCCAGAGGAAGCCAGAGACAGGAGAAATCCTCCATGACTTAAGAGCGTGTGGAGGACAGGAGAGAATGGCCATTGAAGAAGAACAGAAGAAAATGCAGAAGGGAAAACCAGAGCCTCCATGTAAAGGGGCCAAGAGAATGCAGCCAAGATGAGCAGCCAAGACAAAACATAGAAATAAACAATAAAGGGGTTATGGATAGAAAGTTGACTCCAAAGGCATGAACATTAGGTAGTTGCCTAGCTATTTTGCTGCTTTGCTTAAGGCATATTAAAATAGAAAGTGTGTGTGTGTGTGTGTGTGTGTGTGTGTGTGTGTGTGTGTGTGTTTCTTTCATCATCTGGGGACATAAATAGTTTAAGGTGTGAAAGAACCCCATGTTAGGATTTATTAATGCATTCATACTACAAAGTCTGTACAAATGAGTATTATGTGTGTGCAGTTGCAAACTGGTCCAGCCACTCGGGAAATCGGTGTGGAAATTCTCAGAGAACTCTTTGACTTGTGTTATTCTAATCAGAAACTGCAATAATACAGAACAGCCTCATGCCCTGAGTTCACATGGGCCACAATTTTAGTGCTCAGTGAGGAGTGGGCATTTCAAGTGTCTTCCTGCTGATAAATCTGCTAACAACCTTCGGATCCCACTTCCCAAGAAGACAAATAATTTCTAATTTGTCCTTTATCCAAAAGGGGGAAGATTTAAAGCCACATTTCACTAATCATTTGGGCAAGGATGTCAATACTGTGTAGTGGAGAAAGAAGTTCTTTTAAAACAAAAAGAAAAATTTGTGTCTACATTCAATGAATGAAGTTGAGATTATACTGAATGCTATATACAAACTTATGTTTTCTCTTAATTATGTGTGTATGTGTGACAAAAATGTAAGTAAAGCTGTCCAGTGAAACAAAACAGACTAACAGGAGTGGAATTTGAAAAGGGAGGGTACAGGGTATGGAAGGAATATGCTCTGGTCTTCTGTTTCTTGCAGTTCCCTGCATTAATGCTTCACTCATTCTTGTTTTCCTAGCACCTCTTGAGGCACATCATTAGGCTATTTGATAAATATTTGTATATTTATTCATTAAAAGGTTTATTGAAAGCAGAAAGAATGTGAGAGCTGGAGGTTGAGGAGTGCTGTCAGAAGTTGTTTTCAGAACATGAAATGGCTTATTGCACCCCTGAATTCATAATAAAAATAACTATGCAAAATAACCTGTGAAAGACCTGCATAAATCAAGCCAGCCAAAGTTCTGGCATAGATGAGGTATGTCTTAATTAGGGTTTTACTGCTGTGAACAGGCACCATGACCAAGGCAACTCTTATAAGGACAACATTTAATTGGGGCTGGCTTACAGGTTCAGAAGTTCATTCCATTATCATCAAGGCAAGAACATGGCAGCATCCAGGCAGGCCTAGTACAGGAGTTGCTGAAAGTTCTACATCTTCTTCTGAAGGCTGCTAGCAAAATACTGGCTTCCAGGCAGCTAACATGAGGGTCTTAAAGCCTACCTCCACAATGACACACCTACTTCAACAAGCCCACACCTTTCAATAGGACCACTTTCCTGGGCCAAACATATATAAACCATGGCAAGGTAGATACTACCTAGGCCTCATCCCTTACTGAAGAGCTATTTTTATATGCTAATTTCTGGGGGAAGAAGAATCCTTTTTTGAGGATGTAGTCATTGATATGTTTCCCATGTTTCGATGGACAGTCCTATACCTGTACATATACGGACAGCATTAATTAGACTCTAAAAGTAAATTTTATAGTTTTTTGTGAAATTTATATTAATAATTAATAAATCAATAACAGAACAGGTAAGTAGAATGTAAAGTATAAATAAGAGGGAAAGAACATATGTTAGATGTAGAAAAATAACAGAGAACATTTGCCAATGGGTGCAGAGAAATGAAGGGCAGTGGTTAAAGCCAATTCAGGAAGAGGCAATTCAGAACTCAAATGTCAAATATTATCAAGGTTCACAGTTGGAAAGACAGATGGTTGTGTTTTTTCTCTTGTAACCACTTTAACTATTTTTGGATGGATAATTCAATAAAACACAAAGATGTTAATAAAAAGATGAAAAAGTACAAAAGAAATAAGATGGGATGCAAAATAGAATGAGCTCATTTAGTATATCTTCCTGATTGGAAAGAATGTGGCATCTTCCTTTCCCTAGAGTGTCTTTTGTAGAAGTCTTTGCAAGTAGGGAGAAGGCTATGATTTTCAATAATTCAGTAAAGTCAAGTCTGGTGTCCTTCATGATGAAAGGAATCTGTGTATGGAGATTTCACTCACTGCCAAAATTCCCCAGTCCAAAGCTAACTGCATGTCAATTACATTTTAATTCCTGAATTTTAGGAATCACTCTCCCATGGGCAGATATTTCTGTGACTGAGTCTCTGAGGTAAAATGGAAGCTTGTCTTGTTTGTGTTTGCCTTCATCATTGAGTGATCTCTTCTAAGCAGGCCCAAGAATGAGCACTCACCAAATTCAGCAGCTCTCATACTGTTGCTTGCCTAGGTATCAGATGGAGAGATGCCTCTTGAGACATTAAATCCAGGGCACTGGAGTAGAATAATAGATTTAGACCAGTTTTGGCTCTGTCTGCATAACCTCAGATGTATCTCTGCTCATATTGTATCCACCTGCTGGTTGCTTCTTTACAGTTCAGACAATTTCTCTCTAGTTTGCTGCTCTCCTGTCATCTGTGTGGTCAGGAGGGGAGAGCATCCATAACTGATGATATTCTAAAATGAAAGCTTGTTGTGTGTGTCCACAAAACATTGTGGTTGCTTCTTTGTGGAGATCTTATCTAGGCTTGCTTGCTTCCTCACTTCTTTCTTTCTCTTTTTCTCTCTTTCTTTTTTCTTTCTTTCTTTCTTTTATTCTTTCTTCCCTTGTATCTGTTTTTCTTCAGCTCTTTCAAATGATTAAAGTATATTGCTATTAGCTTTTATTCATTTTCACCAGGTCACATAAAAGCAGCTTCTAATTTGTTATCTTATTTGTAATCTTGTCTATTTCCTATTGAATGACCTAGTTCTAATAGTCAAGTACAAAGAGACAGAAAGTTTACAGAAACTGGCTATAGAAGAGAGTGGGACGTTATCTGCTTAAAGGATATAGAATTTAATTTTTGGAAGTTGAATGAGGTCAGGCCAAGGAGAGTGATGGCAGTGCTACACAATGTGGATTACTTAATGCCACTGAATTATGGATTTTAAATGATTAAAATTGATATAAGAAGATATCATCTGAAAGACCACTGGGGTGGGGAAGACCCTCACTCAAATCTCGAGATAACGCAACCCCCCAAGAACTCACGAGAAACCGGTCTTGATGTAATAAGCAAGAGGTGTATTTGAGGAACCAGAGCTCTGGGGATGACATGTATCTTACACAGGAGACAGAGGAGTCGACCCCCAGCCCAATTAGGGGAAGGTATTTATAGGGAAAATTACATAGGCAGTTGGCAACAGTTACACAAAGCAATTTCATTGGTTTGTAACTTGGGCTGAGTTCAACTCTAGGCCACCCTGCTTCTGGGGCAAGTTGACCCTAATTCTCTTTTTTCTCAGGACTGTTGAGTCAGGCCTTATCGAAGCCAGATGATTTTTGGATGGCTATAGAAAGGCTACATCCCCAAAACATGTTATGTGAGGTGCTTCAGTGTGAGGTGCACTTCTCCTCACAGCAGGGTCAGTGGGGGATAGTTTAAAATCTTTATTCTTTCACATCAATCTTATTCAACTGTGAACCCTGTGAACTACAATATTACTGCCCTGGCAAGAGATGTCCACTGGCTCAATAATGCTCAAACATCATGAGAATAACCAGCTACTATCAGATTGGATTAAAGTCCTCCCACATCAGATGAAATCCATATTTGATATCATTATTCAGTCAAGAAGCAGTGGCTAGGCAGGTCATAGGCCTCAAGAAGAACCTCCTACTATCATCCTGCTAAATAGATATAGTATTAAGCTTAGTCCTGATGACTTATCATTATAACCCTAAATTAATGTTTCTGTAAAGGTTCATCAGAAAAACTTCTTTTTTTAGTAGATGAAAATAAGACCCACCACTGCTGATGGTGCAAAGAGTGTCTACTCCAAAAACGCATTGCACAACCTCCTTCTTAAGCTCAGGATCAATACCAAATAATGTGCTGAAAGACTGTAGGACCCAAAAGTGGTGAGTTAGTACAAGGAAACAATACCATCCATCCAACAACACAGTTGTCCACAAACTCACAACTCACATCTGGTATGTCAGTATGTACAAGCCCATGCAATCTCAAACCATACCAAATTCCAACCTGAAGATGGGAAATGAATCTGAGTACCTGGCCATTGATAGCTGCTGGAACAGGAAAATCAGTTTTATTTAAGGATGTTTGTGCCTGGAAGATTGTGCTCCAGCAGAAGGCCACACACCCATTTATATATATGGACAACGCAAACTGGACTTGATAGGTGAAAACAAGCCAATGAAATAAGACCAAAGGGTTAGTGGATCTGGGAGAGAGTTGGAGCTGTAAAGATTCATTGTATGAAATCCCGAAAGAATAAATAAAAAATAAAGGAAAAGTAGTAAAAATGGTCAAATTATTTCAATTATCCTATATAGATGTTAACTTAATAAAAATACATCAATTTGGAAATAAAACCTAAAATTTTAGTTAAAATGTAAAGATTTGAAGACATTTGAAAAGGGAAGTATTCAAACATTTTCTTGTCACTTAGGATAGTCCACCTCAAGTGTGGGAAACAGAGTAATATAACACCTGTTGTGTTAACATTTCCTAGGGAGTTATAAGGCACCAACAAACACATCAAAGTAATGATTCCACCAAAGTCAAACTTAGTGAAGGAATAGGTTTATTGCCGTTATTTATTGAAGTGTGGGCAAGATGTTTCATCATCCCACATAACCAAAAGGCCAGTCAGAGCCTCAATGATTGTCTGCCAGTTTTCTAGACAGAAAGGCGCACAAATCAATGACCTAAAACACTTCTCATGCACTCATCAAAAATCACAATGACTTGGAATAATTTACTTGTATACAACATATGGAAGTTTATCAATATTCTTATATAACATAATATCTAAAAAGACTGGAAAACTGCCTGCCACACTTTTTGCAGTACTGTGTAAGATTCTAAACAACTTAAGCTAAGATAGTTCTTTAGGTACAAAATATAGTAACATTTCATGACTTAAGAACTGGGTACTTGAAAGCTTACATTTTTCTCAAGTTGCAGAATATTCAGTTGCAGATATTTTCTTCTTGTCAGTGATAATAAAAACCTTCATCTATCAGGAAGTTATTAGGTTTTAGAAGATAATGCATACTTATAAAATTTCAAAAGTCTATTATATTAGCATTTCAAAAAATGTTGACATTTCATCTTTTAGGATCATTTCTTTGAAAACTATATTTTTTAAAATCTCCTTTTCTTAGTACTAATAATTTCATTGAATATTTAAACTTTATTTTATATTTCATACATTGTTTCTCCTTTGATAGCTGAAAATAGCTTAACAAAGCCAGATAATGATATCTAGCTCACCACATATAACAACCCATTACAATGGAGGTATGTTAGACATTATGTAGAGAATGACAAAAAAATATTGCATGCTGCCTAAAAGTACTTCATTTTAAACAATCAATGAAATTTAAAAGAAATCAATATGATGAGGAAATTCCAAAAAAATAAAATAAAACATGACAGTAATTAAGGGAATCTTGTCAATTTCAACACTGCATCACTAAAGTTCTTTCAGTAGAAAAGTGCAACTTAATTGAACTTAACATAATGTAACTTAACATAATCCCTATATTAACAAACTCAAAGGAAAAAATCACATGATATCTCATTATGTGCTGAAAAAGCATTTGACAAAATACAACACCTCTTCATGTTAAAAGTATTCAAGAAATCGGGAATTCAAGGCCCTTTCCTAAACATAGTGAAAGCAATATACAGCAAACCAACAGTCAATATTAAATTAAATGGAGAGATGATTGAAGCAATTCCACCAACAACAGGAACAAGACAAGGATGCCCACTCTCTCCATATTTATTCAATATACTACTCAAAAGGTCTAGCTAGAGCAATAAGACAATAAAGGGAGATCAAGGTGGATAAAAATTGGCAAAGAAGAAGCAGACAATATGATAGTATACATGAGCAACCTCCCCCTAAAAAAATCTACCAAAGAACTTCTACAGCTGATAACTTCAGCAAAGTGACTTGATACAACATTAACTCAATCAAATCAGTACCATTACTTTATACAAATGACAAACGGGCTGAGAAAGAAATTATAGAAACAACACCCTTCACAATAACTACAAATGGTATAAAATATCTTTGTGTAACTCTTACCAAGCAAGTGAAAGATCTATAAAACAAGAACATCAAATCCCTGAAAAAAGAAATTGATAACTTCAGAAGATGGAAATATCTCCCACGCTCATAAATTGGTAGGATTAACATAGTAAAAATGGCCAATGTACCAAAAGTAAACAATAGATTCAAAGCAATCCCCATCAAAACTTCAACACAATACTTCAGACATGGAAAGAGCAATTCTCAGTTTCATTTGGAAAAACAAAAAAACCTGAGATAGTGAAAACAATTCTTAACAATAAAAAAATCAAAACTGATACCATCCCACAGTTCCCTGCACCCAAATCCCATGGGGAAGAGAGCAGACCACCCAGAAGTGCAGACATTCCAAGGCCACAGGAAAGATTGCCACCTCTGTACACCTTGGCCCACATCCCTGGTCCAAGGGGAAACTGCACAGTGCCTCTGGACAGAGGGATATAGGAACAGACAACTGCTGGTACCTGCGGTTCTTGTTTGCGCCCAGGAACCAACTGATCCCACCAAATAGCTCCCTACACTCAAATCCCCCGGGGGGGGGGAGAGCTGGAACCTCAGAAGTGTGGGTACTTCCGAGAAGGCAGAGAATACTCTCTGCCCACAGTTCAGACCCAAGAGGGAACTGCAAGGTGCCAACTGTGCCTGCTGGGTGCAAGGACCTACATGAGCAATCAGGGGCAGGACACTTTGATTCCCGTGCCTACAGCTGGAAGACAGTCTCCAGGAGCGCGACCACAGCTGAGAGCACCTGTTCTCAGGAAAGGCTGAAATAAAACAGGAAAATAGTTCTGTAGGAGTGCTGACACAGAGGCCTAAAGCAGGGCCAAGGCACTCCCAGAAACAGCAAGACAAGCAAACACCAGAGACAACCCAATGGCTAGAGGCAGATGCACGAACCTAAGCAACAGAAATCAAGACTATCTGGCATCATGAGAGCCCAGTTCTCCCACCAAAGAAAATACTGGATATACAAACACACCAGAAAAGCCAGGTTTAAGTTTGAGATCACATTTTTTGATAATGATGGAGGACTTTAAGAAAGACATAAAGAACTCCCTTAGAGAAATGCAGGAAAGCACAAGTAAACAAGTAGAAGCCCTTAGAGAGGAAACACAAAAATTCCCGGAAAGAATTAGAGGAAAACACAAACAAACAGGTGAAGGAATTGAAAATGGAAATAGAAACAATAAAGAAAGCACAAAGGGAGACAACCCTGGAGATAGAAAACCAAAGGAAAAGACACAAGCATTACCAACAGAATACAAGAGATAGAAGAGAGAATCTCAGGGGCAGAAGATACCATAGAAAACATCGACACAACTGTCAAAGATAATGTAAAATGCAAAAAGGTCCTAGCCCAAAACATACAGGAAATACAGGACACAATGAGAAGATCAAACCTAATGATAATAGGTATAGAAGAAAGTGAAGACTCCCAACTTAAGGGGCCAGTAAATATATTCAACAAAATTATAGAAGAAAACTTCCCTAACCTAAAGAAAGAGATGCCCATAAACATACAAGAAGCCTACAGAACTCCAAATAGATTGGGCCAAAAGAGAAATTCCTCCCATCACATAATAGTTAAAACAGCAAATGCACAAAACAAACAAAATTAAAAGCAGTAAGGGAAAAAGGTCAAGTGACATATAAAGGCAGACCTATAAGAATTACACCAGACTTCTCAACAGAGACTATGAAAGCAAAAAGATCCTGGACAGATGTCATACAGACCCTAAGAGAACATAAATGCCATCACAAGTTACTGTATCCAGCAAAACTTTCAATTAACATAGATGGAGAAACCAAGATATTCCATGACAAAACCAAATTTACCCAATATCTTTCTACAAATCCAGCCCCACAAAGGATAATAAATGGAAAATTCCAACACAAGGAGAGAAACTACACTGTACAGAAAGCAAGAATATAATTTCCTTCCAATGGAACCAAAAGAGAGACAAACAAACATAATTTCACCTCTAACAACGAAAATAACAGGAATCGACGATTACTATTCCTTAATATCTCTCAACATCAAGGGACTCAATTCCCCAATAAAAAGACATATACTAACAGAATGGATACATAAAGGGGACCCAGCATTTTGCTGCATGCAGGAAACACACCTCAGAGACAAAGACAGACACTACCTCAGAGTTGGCTGGAAAACAATTTTCCAAGCAAATGACCTGAAGAAACAAGCTGGAGTTGCCATTCTAATAGTAAATAAAATTGACTTTCAACCTAGAGTCATTAAAAAAGATAAGGAAGGACTTTATATTCAAAGGAAAAATCCACCAAGATGAACTCTCAATCCTAAATATCTATGCTCCAAATGAAAGGGCACCTACATTCATAAAAGAAACCTTACTAAAGGTCAAAGCACACATTGCACCTCACAAAATAATAGGAGATTTCAAAACCCTACTCTCATCACTGGACAGATCATGGAAACAGAAATTAAACAGAGATGTAGAGAAACTAAGTTATGAACCAATTGGATTTAACAGATATTTACAGAACATTCCATCCTAAAACAAAAGGAAATAACTTCTTCTCAGCACCTCATGGAACCTTCTCCAAAATTGACCATATAATTGGTCACAAAAAAGGCCTCGACAGTTAGAGGAAGATAGAAAAAATCCCATGCATCCTATCAGATCAGCACACACTAAGACTGGTCTTCAATTACAACAATAATGACAAAAAGCCCACATATACATGGAAGTTGAACAATGCTCTACTCAATGATAACTTGGCCAAGGAAGAAATAGAGAAAGAAATTAAATACTTCTTAGATTTTAATGAAAATGAAGATACAAGATTCCCAAACTTATGGGATACAATGAAAGCAATACTAAGAGGAAAATTCATAGTTCTGAGTGTCTGCAAAAAGAAACAGGAGAGAGCATATATCAGCAGCTTGACAGCACACCTTAAAACTCTAGAACAAAAAGAAATAAATAAACCCAAGAGGAGTAGAAGGCAGGAAATAATCAAACTCAGAGCTGAAATCAACCAAGTAGAAACAAAAAGTACTATACAAAGAATCAACCAAAGCAGGCACCGGTTCTTTGAGAAAATCAACAAGATAAATAAACCCTTAGCCAGACTAACCAGAGTTCACAGAGAGTGTATCCAAATTAAGAAAATCAGAAATGAAAAGGAGACATAACAACAGAAATCTGAAGAAATTTTAAAAATCATCAGATTCTACT